>NW_022589711.1:63020623-63139212 GCF_004348235.1 Phoca vitulina | reverse complement strand
CTTCCTTCCTTCCTTCCTTCCTTCCTTCCTTCCTTCCTTCCTTCCTTTTTCCATCCTCTTTCCCTTTCTGTCTCTCTCTCTTTTTCTTTATAACTGGAAGTTTCTACCTATTTTTAAAAAAGATTTACTTATTTATTTTAAACTTTTCAGTCATAAATTTCATAATCGTTTTGTTATATTATACAGGGAAATTCCAACTGATACCTCAATTACAATGGTCTAAAGCCTATCAGCTAAGTTGGGGAGAACTGACATTGTTACAATGTTTAATGTCTCCACTCAGGAATAAAGAAAATTTTTTTTGTATTATGAAACCCTTCTATCTTTCAAGATTTATAGTGTCCTTTATTTATGTCACACATTTCTCTTGTAAACTTATTCTGAGGTACTGTTGCATTTTGGATGCCATTGTGAATAACATTGGTCTTACTGTGTTTTTTAGTCTGCTATTGGTGGTATATCTGTCTAGTGAATGGAGAGAAATAACTGAATGGGTGGTGGTAGCCTGTAGTTTATCCTTCTGGTGGTCTCTGAAATTCAAGGTTTTGAAAAAAACCCAGAACTTCAATAATCTTCTGATAATGAAATATGCAGCCCTGAGAGTAAAATACAGCCATTTTATTTTAATTTTTTAAAAGATTTTATTTATTCATTTGTCAGAGAGAGACAGCACACAAGCAGGGGGAGCTGCAGGCAGAGAGAAAAGCAGGCTCCCCACTGAGCAGGGAGCCTGATGTAGGACTTGACCACAGGACCCTGGGATCATGACCTGAGCTGAAGGCAGACGCTTAACTGACTGAACAACCCAGGCATCCCAAAATACAGCCATTTTAATTGGAGATTAAAACTCATGTTCCAGGTGTATGCATTTGTTAAAACTTGTTAAATGGTACACTTCAGATTTGTGTATTTTGCCATATGTAAATTTTACCACCCCCAAAAGACCCCATAAACAAATATTGAACTCTAGTTAATAATAGGCATGCTGGAGTGTTTAGACGTGAAGTGTACTGATGTCTGCAACTTATTTTGAAGTGCATTTAAAAAAAAAAGATGGATTGGTGGATAGATAGATGAATAGACCAGCAGGTATGCAAATATAACAAAATGTTAATTATAGAATCTAGGTGGTAAATATGTGAGAGGTTACATTTTATCAACTTTTTGGTATGTTTGAAAATTATTATAATAAAATGTCAGGAAAAAATCCTATTGTCGACTACACAGTTCATTAAAGTATTCTGGGCGTGATAGCTGGTCAATATCTCAGTGGTGGTACCTCCAACCAAGACAGCCTCTGCCATATGTGGCCTGCCATTTGTTTACTAGTAGTGAAGTAAGAACATCTTTGATTTTCTGTTCTGTGTTTCTATTCTAAGACCCTCATAATTAACACTGTTGGAGGCATAATGTCATAGCACTCGGTGTTATCTAGCACCAGCAAGCAGCCCCAGACACAGCCTTCAGCATTCATGGTGGGTTGGCTTATTATCCAAATACAAGGATGCAAACCTACTATAGTTGCATTCAAAAGATTAAATTAAAGGGCAGTGGCTTTCAATTGTGGAATGAATCACAAGCCAAACATGTTCAATCTGTTTTTCATTTGCTAGCAGCCAAGATTTGAAATATTACTTTCAGGTCTCTGCATTGCTTTCTTTTGTTTGTAAGACTAATAACAGATAAAGCTAAGTTGAATTAAACTGGGGAATGGTTCTGAGTTCTGAATTCCCAGATCTTTCTAAGTGTACTTTTCCCCCCCCATTTCATCACTGTTTCCAGGGATGGATGGGACCAGGTAAGCTTTCCTCTGATATTATAATCCCTTTCATTTGTATTAATCTTGATTCTGAACTTTCTAGTCTTGCCTGAGGTTTCATAAATCTCTGCTTTAAAAAAAAAATAATGGTGAAATTCCTTTATGCAGCTACCTTAGATATAAAGAGATAACATTTTATAAAAATAACTAGATATCATCTTCTCCCATCTCTCACTTAGGCCTGATGCTAACCGGTTTAGGTATAAAGTACGTGACAGGTGGAAAATATATATTCTGAATATATATATAATATCCTTTTGTATTAGTTTTGGCTATTGCCCCAAAGTAGTCAACAAAAGGAGGTGCTGACCTAACATTTAAGACATGCTAAGAGGTTGTAAAATTCACTTTGTGAATCTAAGCCCATCTAGCACCTCCAGCCTATTGATGAGATGAGGACCATTGGAGGTGAGAATCGCTTTTGGAAACAGTTACTGGAGTGCTGTGCATTGCAGGCTTCCCATCCCCTCCCCACCTTAGCTGAGATAAGGAGCAGTAGGAAAACATCTCAGAGAGCTTGCAGTGGGTCTTCAGATGTTTGGAAGACCCATCAGATGTTTCTTTCTCCCATCTTCATCCCCTTCTCATGATTAAATCCCACTTCCACTTTCTCCCAAAACTCAGCTCAGGCTTCCCCTCTTCTGTGCAGTCCTCCTTAGTTAGAGATTTCTGGACTCCCTTTGCCCTCCCAAACCATCTCCTGCCTGCTTTGATTACAGCACTTCCTACCGTACTGGTATCAGTTAGTCACTCTGTGTCTTCCCACTGCTGTGTAAGCTCCTTGGAATCACCAGTCATGTCTGACTCATCACGTGCTGGGCATCGAGTCAATGCTTAAAACATGTGGATATCAAATGTCTTGGTGATTGATAGAATATGATGACTAAACAGAATGGAGATGTCCAAGTTAACCAAAGTTTTGATATTGGGTGATTTGGAACTGAGAACAGATACAGGGAAGTGTGGAGGCAGAGCTAGATTGAGGAGAAGGCTGATGCTTTGGCTTTATACATATGGAATTTTCACTGACAGTATCCTAATGGAAAAGAGAAATATGGGCATTTTCTCTTTTTTTCAGGTGTACATCATTGTAATTTGATAATTTTATACATTATAAAAGGATCCCCACGATGACATCTGTCACCATACAAAGTTATAACAATATTGTTGACTGTGTTCCCGATGCTGTACATTATATCCTCATGACTTATTTATTTATTTATTTTTTTTTTAAAAAAAGATTTTATTTATTTATTTGAGAGAGACAGAGATAGCGAGAGCAGGAACACAAGCAGCGGGAGTGGGAGAGGGAGAAGCAGGCTTCCCGCTGAGCAGGGAGCCCAATGTGGGACTCGATCCCAGGACCCTGGAATCATGACCTGAGCTGAAGGCAGCCGCTTAACGACTGAGCCACCCAGGCGCCCCATGACTTATTTATTTTATAACTAGAAGTTTTTACCTATTAATCCCCTTCACCTATTTTGCCCCTAACCCCCATCTTTTCCCTGCTCTGGTAACCAACAATTTCTTTCCTGTATCTATGAGTCTGTTTCTGTTTTGTTTTATTTGTTCAATTGTTTTGTTTTTTAGATTCCAGATAGAAGTGGAATCATATGGTATTTGTCTTTCTCTCTCTGACTTATTTCACTTCCCATAATACCCTCTAGTCCCATTCATGTTGTTGCAAATGGCAAAATTTCATTCATTTTAATGGCTGAACAGTATTCCACTGTGTATATATACCACATCTTTTTTTTTTTAAATCCATTTACCCATCAATGGACACAGGTTGCTTCCATATCTTGGCTATTGTAAATGATGCTGCTATGAACATAAGGGTGCACATATCTCTTCAAATTGGTGTTGTCACTTTCTTCAAATAAATACCCAGAAGTGAATTGCTGAATCATATGTTAGCTCTATTTTTAATTTTTTGAGGAACCTCCATACTGTTTTCCATAGTGGCTGCACCAATTTGCATTCCCATGGATAGTACTCGAGGGTTGCCTTTTCTCCACATCGTCATCAATACTTGTTATTTCTTGTCTTTTTGATAATAGCTAGTCTGACTGGTGTGAGGTGATATCTCATTGGGGTTTTGATTTGTATTTCCCTCATGATGAGTGATACTGAGCATCTTTTCATGTGTCTGTTGGCCATCTGTATGTCTTCTTTGGAAAAAGTGTCTATTCAAGTTCTTTGCCCATTTTTTAATCAGATTGTTTAAAGACATTTTCTTTTTTTTTTAAAGATTTTATTTATTTATTTGACAGAGAGAAACACAGCGAGAGAGGGAACACAAGCAGGGGGAGTGGGAGAGGGAGAAGCAGGCTTCCCGACGAGCAGGGAGCCCGACGCAGGGCTCGATCCCAGGACCCTGGGATCATGACCTGAGCCGAAGGCAGATGCTTAACAACTGAGCCACCGAGGTGCCCCTAAAGACATTTCTTATATAACCACAGTGCTCACCCCTACGACCCATGTGGGCACCACTGACCCCTCATGGAGTGGCAGCATCCGGAGCAACGTGAGGCTCCCTCCTTCAGTATCAGGTAAGGGGATTGGGTTAAAATAGATACCTACCTGCTTATAATTGCAAAAAGAAACACTGCAAAGATAAACACTGCAAAGATACACAGTTTTTATACACAATTTTAGGCTTTATATCTTGTCACTATCTTACACATCCAAAAGATAACTAAAAAAGCAATCCCTAATAAGTTTTTAAAAATGAAATGAATGTTTCATTATTTTTAGCTGTATATCAAGTTGGTGATAGAACTACACAGAGAAAATAATTACTTCAAGTTATTAACACTGTATTTTTACTATATACGCTCAGTGGAATGTATTCTAGGGACAAACAGAGCTGCAAGAAATCATGAACTTCATGCATTGAATAGTTTTATTGTTAACAGTCACATTAGTATTATTTTGAAACTATTTTTTACATTGCAGGATAAAGCAAATGTTAACTATGTTAATGTTGTTAGGAATCAAGATTTCCCACAGTAGTATATATATCTCCCTTGTAATGTTAAATTTGAATTGGAAATATCAGTAGGAGCCTGTGATTTTTTTAATTTCCAGAAATACGTATTTTATAGCTCTGACCACTGAAAAGGCCTAGATGTAATGACAGCACAGATTGTGGCCTTTAAATACCATTTCCCACTCAAGAAGCCAAGGCTCCTTGCAGAAATGAGTGATTCCAGATCTAGGACCTGAGATACGTGTGTGTGTGCATGTGTGTGTGTGTGTGTGTGTGTATATATATATATATATATAAAATTCATCATATAGAAATTTAATTATCTAGCATGTCTTAGGTGATAAGGTCCTGGGGGACACACTTGGTTTAACCAAAAGAGGTCAATTTGTAAAATCAGAATGACTATTATTTTAGAAGGTGGAGTAAAACTACCAAATAAACTGGCTATTTATATCTGCATTCTCTATCTGTGGACAGATCTTAGGAGAGCAAATTATAAGCAAAAGTAGCATGGGGAGCAGCAAGCCAGAGTGAACAGACGTAGCTGGGTAATCCCAGTGGCTGATATCACCAAGCCATGATCATCCAAGGCATACATCCCCACACAAGTGACTCGACATGCACCTGCTACTTGAAGAGGATTCTTTTCTCTAACCAGTGTAGGTACTGAGTTTGCAACCACAGTATTAAGGTGCCTCTGTAGGATCGCTCACTCTCCTGAGCCACTGCCCTTGTTGGGTAGTTAACTCTCAGAAGGCAGTCTTTCTTCGTAGGATCCAGGTTCAGGGCCAGAGCAGGGTATCTCCTGTGACCTCCTGTCTGCATTTGCACCAGCTATGGATGAGGTGGTTACCGCCATGCAATAGAATGAATTTGCTGAAGAGAAGGAAACTGAGGCCCAATCCTCGGGGAAAACGCACAATAGAAAAAGGAGAGGAAGAAAAAAACCCTCTTCAAATGAGGTTCCTATTTGTTCCTTTCTTTTTCATTTTTTTTTTTTTCTTTAACAAAATTTCCCACTTACGGAGTTGAGAATTGGTACGTTTTCTGAAGCAAAGCTTCTGTAAGAATCCTGAAGCCCTGAAGCGAATCTCTAACAGAAATTTCCTGTCTTGGGCGCCTGGGTGGCTCAGTCGGTTAAGCGTCTGCCTTCCGCTCGGGTCATAATCCCGGAGTCCCGGAATCTAGTCCCACATCGGGCTCCCTGCTGAGCGGGGAGTCTGCTTCTCCCTCTGACCCTCCCCCCTCTCATGCTCTCTCTCTCTCAAATAAATAAATAAAAATCTTTAAAAAAAAAAAAAAGAAGTTTCCGGTCTTGATGCGCTAGCTGAGTTTCTGAGTACATTTGCACACGCTGACATGACTGACATAGGCATGAACCCGACTATCCCCTGTGTGTGAGCTGTGCATAGGCTGAAACCCAAATTATTTTTGGTCCCCATTACAGATGTTAGCCTGTGTTCCATTTTTAACTCTGACGTAGGCACATGCACTGGTTGCCCAGGAGACATGAATCTGGGCAAACCAGGGAGAAAAGTGCCCTGAGGGAGGGCAAATTTTGTTTCTCGGTGGTCCTGCTCACCCACAGCCTCCAGCCTCACCCTCTCACTCCCATCCCCCAACCACAGAGACCCAGGTAAGCACACCGCCCTGAGGGAACGGTGGGCACAGCTGATCCTCACTGGGTGGCAGCAGCTAGGGCAGTGGAGACTCCCTGGTTTCCCCTTCCGTGCGTGTGGGCTGCTGTGCTCACGTTCCGCCTGCTCAAAAGAGCCGGATCTGGCCTCTCTGACTGGGTCAAGTCTCATTAAACGTTCTCAGCCCCCAAAGCCAATCCTTTGTCACACTGCTCCCCATTGCCATTGTCCATGTAATGACGTGTGTGATTCACGTGTGCTTCTCTCACTCTGAGGGCAGGGACCATGCGTACTTTGCTTGCTGATGTATATCCAGGGTCTAACATATTCCCCACCCAGCGGAAGCACTCAACAACTGCGTGAAGGAATCCCAGATCCCTTGGCAGTGGGAAGAACCTTAGAAGGTATCCACTTTGCTTTCCTTATTTGATGAGGGAGGTGAAGCAATTTCTCCAAATCACATGGATGTTCAGAAAGGCAGCATTAAGTAGGGGTTAAGACCACCGACTCTGGGGCGCCTGGGTGGCTCAGATGGTTGAGCGTCTGCCTTCGGCTCGGGTCATGATCCCAGGGTCCTGGGATCAAGTCCCGCATCGGGCTCCCTGCTCCTTGGGAGCCTGCTTCTCCCTCTGCCTCTCTCTCTCTGTCTCTCATGAATAAATAAATAAATAATCTTAAAAAAAGACCAGCGACTCTGAAGGCAGAATGCCTGGGTTCATATCCAGGCTCTACCACTTACTGGCTCAGTAATGTCTCCATTAACTTAATGTCTCTGTGCCTCAGTCTCCTCCTCTGGAAAATGGGGATCATTGTACCAGCAAACAGAGTTATTATAGGGATTAAATAATATTTATAAAGTTCTTCAAATACTTGGTACATAGTAAGCATTATATAGCTGTTGGTTAGAAGCTGGAATAGGACCAAATTCTGGGTCTCTTGACTCCCTATCTAGTGCTTTTCACAAAACTGATTAATGTTATTTTGTCATTGGGCCAGTGCTGTCCAATAGAATTTTCTGTCATGATGGAAAGTCTCCACACTGTCCAATACGATAGCCCACTGGCCATATGGGGCTACTGTGCACTTGAAATGTGGCTAATGTGACAGAGGAAATTAATTTTTAATTTAGCTTAATTTTAATTAATTAGGATTTGAACTTGGACTACTCTGACGGATAGTCAGGAGCAGGAATTCTTTCAGCAGCCAAGTCATCATGGCTGACAGACTCTGGCCCAGGGACATCCTTTTGAGCATGAGCAGGCAGTCTCCTGGAAGCCAGTAAACTCCCCCACATCTTTATTTTGGTCAGGCCTCCCAGGCCAGGCACCTGGCATCAAGGCCGTGTTGCTATTCTATCAGGTAGCTGGGCAGGTGGGCGCCCCGCCACCCCAAACTGTGGTTGAATAAACCAATTAAGAACCTTTTTCTTTTTTTCTAAGGCCATAACCATGAATTTAAAAACAACAACAGTGTACAGATAAACAAAAACTTTCAAAAATCTAATGTGAACATTTTTAAAACCAGTTTTAGAATACATATTCTTCAAGAACATTTAAAATGCTACTTTTGGAGAACTCCTCTTCCATATGTATAGATATCTCCTGCCATTAAAAAAAAAAAAAATCCATCCAAGGAAAAGGCAAGACCTCAACTGGTTGGATTCCAAATTAAGCTACAGCTTGAGCTAAAAATAGCTTGCCAGTGTTGAGGATCTGTCCTCTGAATTTAAATGGCTTGCTTCTCTCCCAGAGGACAACATTCACTGTGTCTGATGGCAGGCTTGGACTCTGGGAAAGCACACTTTATGTTTTCTCTGGACTCATTTCTGTGTTGTGTTCAAAGCAGAGTAAAAGTAACCAACCATCGTTTTAGGTTCTACACATATGTGTTGTTAAGTATAATGAGCATAAGTATCTGGGGATTTCCTAGTAGGAGGGGTGTGTGTGTGTGTGTGTGTGTGTGTGTGTGTGTGTAATTCAGCTTTGTGTAGGTAATCCTAAAGGTATGCATAAGAGCCTGAAGGTATGTTCTGAAATAGATTTTACCTTCTTTTTTTTCAAACATATTATTATTTACTCTACTAAAATGTATCTTTCCCAGTTATCACTGAAAGACTTTATTATTTTTAACTTCAAAAACAATCTCTGTTTTCGGGGTGCCTGGGTGGCTCAGTTGGTTAAGCATCTGACTCTGGCTCAGGTCATGATCCCAGGGTCCTGGGATGGAGCCCCATGTTGGGCTCCCTGCTTAGCGGGGAGTCTGCTTCTCCCTCTTCCATCTGCCCCCCCACCCCTGCACACACACACACACACACACACACACACACACACTCCCTCTCTCAAATAAATAAATAAAATCTTAAAAAAAAAAATCTCTGTTTTTTCTCTGGAACTCTAGGAAGGCTTTCCATGTGGTAGGGAAGACCAGAAGAGAAAAATAAGAAATGATAAGTTGCAGGCTCAATTTGTGGTAAAAATTATATTTCAAAATGGATTGCATTACACATACTTAAAATTTTTTCAATACCACAGAAAGTAAGTATAAGGCATTTGTCATCAGCTATACGTGCACATAATCATTCTGCAAACCTTGTGAATTATTTTTTAGGCTCACACTTCTGCAAATGTCCGTACCTCTGTCAGGCACTGCCGAAGCCCTCTGTCCTCACCACTTGGGCCACCCAGACAATGCATTTAGTCGCCACGCTTCCTGACATCAGTCTTTTCTTTCCCACCTACCTCTTTTAAAAAATGTTTGAAGACATCCGAAATTCCACTCCTTTATGCATAACCACAGCTCAAGTTGGGTGTTTATTCTTGCTGATCCCTCATGCTCGGTCTACCCCTACCTGGCTGTCACTGGCACGCAACCAACATTTAATTCAACACGTTTTTTTGGTAGCATCTCTGTAGAATAAGGCTCTGTACTGGGAAAGGATGAATCAGATGGCAGATGAATCAGAACTACCTGGCCTCCAAGGAACTCATAGAGGAGCATGGACAGATAGAAAATGGAGAATATGTAAAGTTATGAAAGAGAGACCCCATGCTTTTCGAGCTCAGCTGAGAAAAGAGGATTTCCCTCAGGGAGGACTGGGACAGGCTTCCTGGCAGAAGCTGCATCTAGGCTGGATTCTGAGATGTAGGTATATACAAGGGATGGAGAAGGGCATTCTAGAAGCAGGGAGCTACATGAGTAGACAAAAAGGAATATACCTCAAGCAAAACAATGTATGATGCATTTTTCTTAAGACATTGAGGGAACTCATGGGGAAGCGTGGTGGGAAGGAATCCTCAGGCACCATGATTTAGGTTGGATCATCTCTGAAGACAGTGAGGAGACCTTAAAAGTTTCAAAGCAAGGGACTGAGGCAGAGTGTTGTGGAGTGAATTGTGACACCCCTTTCCTCCCATTCATATGCTGAAGCACTAAACCTCCCTGAGACAATGTTTGGAGATAGGACCTTTAAGGAAGTAAGTAAGGCTAACTGAGGTCATGAGGGTGGGGTCCTAATCCAATAGGACTGGAGTCCTTGTAAGAAGGTAAAGACAACAGGAGTGTGTGTGCGCGCAAGGAAAGGTTTAGGTGAGGAAACAGCAAAGGGGTGGTGGCCATCTATAAGCCAACAAGTGGTCTCGCCAGAAACTGGAGCCACCAGCATCTTGATCTCGAACTTCCACACTTCAGGACTGTGGGGAAAAAAATAAAATTTCTGTTGTTTAAGCTCCCCAGTCTATGGTATTCTGTTGAGGCCATCCTAGCAGACCAATACATAGAGTTTAGCATTTGGTTTAGAACATTTCTTGGTTCTTTTTGTTTGTTTGTTTTTAAGATTTTATTTATTTATTTGAGAGAGAGAGAGCATGATCAGGGCAAGGGGCAGAGGGAAAGAGAGAAGGAGACTTCCCATTGAGCAGGGACCCCTATGTGGGCAGGGAGCTCCATGCGGGGCTCCATGTGATGCAAGGCTCCATGCGATGCGGGGCTCCATGCGATGCGGGGCTCCATGCGATGCGGGGCTAGATCCCAGGACCCTGGGATCATGACTTGAGCCAAAGGCAGATGCTTAACGGAGTGAGCCACCCAGGCGTCCCGAACATTTCTTGGTTCTTACTAAAGAATAGACTTTAGAATAGTCATACCTTAAAATAATGGAATTGTTCTTACTCCTTCAAGCTTTGCTTCTCCATTTAAACACGTGAGACTGACTCCACTGCTTTACTCAGTATGCCAGCTGATACTGCATACCCCATTCATATTTACAATATGCTAACTTCTATATAAATACTTAAAAGTCACAATCTTAGCACACTGAGTGATTCCAGGTAAAATGACTTAATAATAAAAATAACAATAAAATTAATACAGCTGCTTACACTGAGTACTTACAATGTAGCAGACACTACTCTAAGTGCTCCTCATGTACTGATTCATTTAACCTTCACGACAATTGCATCAGGTAGTTACTATTATTATGCCCATTTCACAGATGAGGAAACCAAGCACAGGAAGACTAAGTAACTCTCCTGGGTTTTATGGCTAGGAAATGCAGAACTGAGGTTGATACAACTGGAATTGATGTAATACCTAGATATTGGTCCATATTATTAACATTCTAATAAGAAGTATTGCCATTTGACAATGCGTTGAGGACAATTTGTTTATTTTCAGATGCAACTCAAAATGTAAGTAGAATATAAGTTCTGTGATGAAACTAAGTGGTAAGGCGAGATGCTGTGAGTCAAAGGCAGGATGTAAGAATTCAAACTGAATTCAAGCTTTCCTTACTTCTCTCCACCCCAGTATCCCTGAAGAGAAAACATATTACACTCCAATTGGCAGGTATCTGAGCAAACTTTCTCATAAGATTCTAATGTCTGAACCAAAAATGGAGTTTCTTGCCCCCATAAAGCTGAGAGCTACCCTTTGGACCCTGGAGGGCCACTCTATAAAGCTCTGTTTGAGTTGTCTGCTGATCTTTCCTGGACATCTCTATTTTATTCTCTCTCTAACTCAACACTCTCTTTATTATCTTTATTGCAAATCTGAACTGCACTTCCGTGCCAAGACCCTGTCAAGTTATACTCTAGATTGAGTTTTCTTAATCTGCTTATATAAACTTTGAAAAATAGAGAACAAAAATCATCCTCTCTCTTTTCCTTGTTGCGTAGTTCCTTACAGGATAGATAAATTACAGCGTTACACACATCAAAGATCCTCAATAAACTGAGCTATAGGAAAATTATTTTTGGCATCATTCCCAGAACTAACAACAAAATTTACTTTTATATACGACTGGTAGAATGCACAAGGAGGCTTAAGGGAAAGGGGAGAGACAATTCTGTGAACAATTCCCGAACCTAGAGGGTAAGACGGTTGTGTGTGCATTGCTCTGGAGACAGGGTCGTTAGCAATTAAATAGTTAAACCTTGAGTGAATGCCGGTAGCAGCTGGAAGACGTGTTTATAGTGTGAGGCAGGAAGCGGGGAGTCAGTGACTTCTACTGGCAGGAAGAAGTAGAAAAGGCGGAGGGAGAACAGAGAAGGGCACCGGATTTTTCGTCGTTCTCAGCCTGGAAGACTTTCGCAATTTGGAACCAGATATGGGCCAGAAAACTTCTCCCGTGGCTGCACAAAGGATGAAAAGGTGCTGAGTGCACATGGAGCGAAGCCAAAGTCGGGAGATTCAGGCATTGTGACCAGAATACATTTGGAACTTCCAGCATCTGAATGGAACTACATGAAAGTAGGAATTGAGATGCGTAGACATCTAGAAATACTGTTGAGAACGCCTTTCTAAATAAGAACCATAATACCTAACATTTATTTAGCCATTTTTACATGCCAAGAACTATATTGTCTCATATTTGTTATCCCATTTAAGTCTCAAGAACCCAATGAGGAAAGTCCCTGTTTTTGGTAGGTTAAATCATTTGCCCGAAGTATAAATTTAAAGTTTGACCCTGTCAAAGTACAAATTTTTAAAAGTTAGAAACATGATCTCTATACAAACACATAATGTGGAAGATTTACTTACCTCATTTATGAGGGAACCAGCTGGTTCAAAGGAGAGGATACAAGACTGTGTGTGTGTGTGTGTGGGTGTGTGTGTGTGTGACCAGTGGAAGAAAAGCATGCTGGACAAGACTGCAAAGGTACAGAATAGAAAACTGACTAATGTTCCACAGAGCAATAAAACCAAACATTTAGGGTTATTTTCTATCAGACATAAATCATTTTTATCTCTATAGGACAAAAATAACTTGCAATGTAACAATCTTCTAGACATTACCTACTTTCTTGAGGCTTTTTTTTTGAAGTATAGTTGATACACAATGTTACATTAATTTCAAGTGTACAGCAGAGTGATTTGACAAGTCTGTATGTTATGCCCTGCTCACAAGTGTGGCTCCCATCTGTCACCATACAACACTGTTTCAATACCATTCACTATATTCCCTATGCTGTACCTTTTATCCCTGGGATTTATTCATTCCATAACTGGAAGCTGTACCCCCCACACCCCTTCACCCATTTTGCTCACACCCCACCCCCCCTCCCCTCTGGCAACCATCAGTTTGTTCTCCATTAATAGCTACTTTTAAAGACTTGGAATCCTAATTAATAAAACATAACAGATCACACAAAATTACATCCCTGAGATAATTGGATGATCGCAGGTGGACTTCTTACACAATGCTGTCTATAGCACCATCTAATAGAACTTTCCATGGTGATGAAAACGTTCTATAGTTGCACTCTCCAGTCAAGTGGCCACAGCTACATATGGCTATGAAGCACTTGAAATGTGACTAGTGTGACTGAGGAACTAAATTTTAATTCATTTAAATTTAGAGTGACCCATGATTAGTGACTGCTGTATTGGATTGTGCTCGATGACACAGCTCTAAGGCTTTGAAAGAGCACAGTCTACAGAATCCCTGGGTGACTCATGTGCAGGTAAATTTTTAGAAGCACTGTTATTGGTGATACTGACAAACAGTGTTTGTTGCCCACATTTTGAAAAATGCTGCTCAAATCCATGCTCTTCTAGAATCCACTTTCTGTAAGAGGAAAAGGTGGTGGTGTGGATCCCATTTAAGAGACAGGTAATGGAAAGTCAACCAATGAAGGCAATACAATTAGTTAGGGGTAGAGTGGGATTTGGGGCCAAGTATGCCTGGTTGAAACATTGAAATCTCAAATGCCTATGGAGGCTGAGTAGGTCAAACAGATGGGTCAAGTGGTTTGGTTATAAAACAAACTGAAAGCAGCTAGTCTAGATCCAGTTGAGTTGGGTCCAGAATTTCCAAATCTTGTAATTTTTCAGAAAATCCATAATTCTGGACTTTGATGTGAGATAATCTTGATTTTTAAAATCCTGTATGGACCAGGGTGCCTGGGTGGCTCAGTTGGTTAAGCATCCAGCTTTTGATTTCGGCTCAGGCCACGATCTCAGGGTCTTGAGAGTGGCCCTGCACTGGGCTCTGTGCTCACTGGAGACTCTGCTCAGGGTCTTCTCTCTCCCTCTGCTCCTCCCCACTGTGGGCACACACACACACACTCTCTCTAAAAATAAATAAATAAATCTTAAAAAAAAAATCTGTATGGACCAAAACAAAAACAAGTTTGTGGTCCTAATACGGCCCATAAGCCACCAGTTTTCAACCCTGGCTAGATGACAGTGTAAAAGCTTTCCTCTTTACCTCACTGCTTCTACAGGGAACTGAAAACAGGGATTTGGTCTTTCCAGACCTTTCTAGGCAGAGTCAAGGGCTTCTCACAGCAATATGACCCTTTCAATATTTGTCACATATCGCTAAACGGTTATTTACATGTTTCTCTTTTTGGCTAGATTGCAAGTCCCTGGAGGAGAGGGACATCTACTCAAGCTGTATATTGCCAGCACAATGCCTGGCAAATAGAAAGCATTTCATACATGTTGCTGAGTGAGTATGCATAAAAATGAGAAGCTTAGATAAATAGAGTGGCTATGGGCCATTTCTTCATTTTCACTTTAAACTTCTGTGGGCCAAACAGATTTATTTCCTTGTTGCTGTTCTGTTTTTTTGTTTTTTTGTTTTTTTAAACCTAGGCTCAGGCTTCCAGACAAATATTACAGACAGTAATTCAGAAGTAATCTCAAAATAATAATGGCTACCATCTTGGGACGCCTGGGTGGCTCAGTCGTTAAGCGTCTGCCTTTGGCTCAGGTCATGATCCCGGGGTCTTGGGATAGAGCCCCGCGTTGGGCTCCCTGCTCAGCGGGGAATCTGCTTCTCCCTCTGCCTGCCACTCTCCCTGCTTGTGCTCTTTCTCTCTCTGTCTGACAAATAAATAAATAAAATCTTAAAAAAAAAAAATGGCTACCATCATTTTAAAAGCCCATTATGTGTAAGTTCTTTCTGTATATGATCTTATTTAATCCCTCCAATAACCCAAGGAAGTGAGCACTATCACCTCTATTTTACTGAAGAGAAAACAGATTCAGAATTGTTAAGTAACTTGCTCAAGTTCACACGGCTCTCAACTCCACTGCTTCCAGTATTAATGCTCTGAGTTCTGTTCAGTAACTCCCCCTCAACTTTTTTTAAAAAAAGATTTTATTTATTTATTTGAGAGAAAGAGAGAGAGAGTGAGAGAGAGCACGAGCAAGGTGAGGGGCAGAGGGAGAAGCAGGAGTCTGGGGCAAGGGGGGAGAGGCTCTCTTAGTGGGAAAGCTTGCCAGAATGAAGCACACCAGGCAAGTGGGCTGTGGAGGTGCAGAGCTGGTGCCCCTGAAGCAAGACAGGAGGTCTGAGCAGGTCACTGCAAGAAGAGCTAGAAAAGGGGCACCTGGGTGGCTCGGTGGTAAAGCGTCTGCCTTTGGCTCAGGTCATGATCCCAGGGTCCTGGGATCGAGCCCCGCATGGAGCCCCGCATCGCATGGAGCCCCGCATCGCATGGAGCCCCGCATTGAGCCCTTCATCAGGCTCCCTGCTTGGGGGAAGCCTGCTTCTCCTTCTCCCTCCTCCACTCCCCCTGCTTGTGTTCCTGCTCTCACTGTCTCTCTCTCTGTCAAATAAATAAATAAATAAAATCTTTAAAAAAAAAAAAAAGAAGAGCTAGAAAAGAGAACCCAAAGCCAGAAAGAATCCGTGAGGGATAGGAGCTTAGGGAGGGGCAGATTGTGCCTGCATCAGAAAGTCATCCTGGTTTTCTTTACGTGGGCTCTGAAGCTTGATACTTGGGGCAATCCCAGGAAGGCACAAATAATGTAATATCCTACTGCGGTGCCAGGCACCAAGGCAGGGGCTCCATCGATAGTCATTGACTGATTAACTGTCATAAAATTGCCCATGAGGGATTCACTTATGGATGTTTCTTACCCTTAAAATTCAAGCAAAATAGGGCGCCTGGGTGGCTCAGTCAGTTAAGTGTCGGCCTTTGGCTCAGGTCATGATCCCAGGGTCCTGGGATTGAGTTCTGCATCGGGATCCCTGGGGAGTCTGCCTCTCCCTCTCCCTCTGTCCCTCCCCACTGCTCGTGCGCGCGTGTTCTCTCTCTCTCAAATAAATAAATAAATAAATAAAATCTTTTTAAAAAATTCATGCAAAACAAAGGTTTAGAAAATTTTGAGAATGCTAACACAACCCTGTGGGTATTTCAAATTGTACTTTTCCCCTCTCATACCCATTTCCCACACCAGGAGTTTCCACCCCATGAAGACATTACCATTCAACATTTATTGATCCACTCATTTGTCTTAAGAGTCAAACTGAAATCCATTTGCACACTCCATGAAATGGTGTTTACTTGCAAGGAGGACATAAGGGAGCTGCGGAAGCTCCAAAGCAGAAATTCCAAAATGACCAAAGGCAAGAGAACGACCTCCAGGGGTTTGGACTCTGAGTTGTGGGCCTGTGGTGGAGACTCAGGAAAGCAGTATGACTCAGCCCCATGAAGTGAGGAAAGGAGTGGACTGTGTGAATGGAAACAGAATTTTCCATCAAACTCCATACCAAAAGGGCACATGATTTGAAGTTTGAAAAGAGGTATGCTACAATCTGAAACACTTGGTACAAATTCATGGAATCTTCTGCTCAAGAAGTGGTTCAGACTGAAAATAGACATTATCCCCAAAAAAGGTAAATATATTTGATCATCAATTTCACAATGGGCTATTAAGAGAATCTAAGGGTGTTTGAGGACAAGATATATTTCTGATCTTCTATGGTTGGCATCCTCGAGGCAAGCATGCTCAAGAACAAAAAGTCTCTATATCTCATATAAACATTTTTTAAATGTTTGTTCAGACATAAAACGACATCTGCATTTTGCAGAGGATTTCCTTAGAAAACAGCTTTTGCTCACTGTTTTTAATTTCATCTGAAATGTAAATAAACGAATTTCAATGACACCAAAACATACATACTTAAGAGTATACAATAGTAAGAACTTATTTTGAAATGAAAGAGCCACCAACAGAAATAGAATATCGAAGCCCAGGAGAGAGCTTGATTTTCTAATATTAGATTGAGTGCATTTCAAAACAGAATGAAATTCAGTTCAACTGTGATGGGGTTTCTCCTCAATCCAGAATGGTTTACTTACTGCCACAAAATGAAGACATATTTGTTAATGTGTAAAGTTGTAAAACTTACACTTGTATTGATAGAATTAGTGTAACGTAACACGCCTATCCCATTAGAAACATATTAATTAACCATGTTGATTGATAACCCCCAGTATTATTTCTTAAGACATTTTTAAAAATCAACTGCTTTACAAGGAACATGAAATATTCCTTTTTTGAACAGATCCCAATTTTTCCCATGCCTGCCTTTGAGGCAAACTAGATCTTTCTATTGACTTTACCAAGATGATTTTATGAAACACAACCGCACCTCACATTTTTTTCCCCAGAAAAACAAACAAACAAACTGTGGCATATATAAATGTCTACGTGGAGTTTTTTTTAACAGATCCAGTCTTTTAAGGCAGAGCTGCAAGGACAAGGGAGGGGGGAGTTCTTTTCTGTACTGTGAAGTTTGGTTCTCTGTGAAGTAGAATTTCATCAAACTGAATGTGTTATGAATTTTAAATATATTTGATGCTAAAAGGGAAAAAAATAAGTATGCTGTCCTTTCTTGTATGCTTGTCTTTAGATGTGTCTGGTCATTACCTTGGCAACCCTTACAAATGGCAACTGACGTCAAGAAAAGAGGAAAAACACTGCTGAGAGCGTACACTCCATGCATTAGAGATCATTCTGAGGACTTCGGGTTCTTAGGCTCATACAGGTGCTAAATGGCTTTAAGAGGAACACAAGCAATCTCCCATTTACACACATTCTTCATAAACTTATAAAGATTGTGAGATCTGAAACGAGCATCTTTGAGTTTTTAATTTAAGCAAAATACAATTTAGCTCCTTGCTTAGGTGCTCTGTCTCACAATAACTGTCAAGTCCATAAAAATGTGGGGCCCTAGCAAATCTCAGAAACAAATGGAAGCTGCCTGTTTCTTCTGAAAGTATTTTTCCTCAGCATTTTAATATGAAAAAGTTCAGACATAGGAAGTTGAAAGAATTTTACAGTGGAAACCTATATATTCATCACCCAGAGTCATTACCATTCTACTCTACTGGCCTTATAACATACGTTTTCACCTACCGTCTGTCTGTCTATCTATCTATCTATCTATCTATCTATCTATCTATCTATCTACCTATCTATCTATCTATCCATCCATCCATATATCTGTCCTCTTGTCCTACCTTAAGCCATCTAATTTTTTTTAAGATTTTATTTACTTTTCTTTTTTTTTTTAAAGATTTTATTTATTTATTTGAGAGAGAATGAGAGAGAGCACATGAGAGGGGGAGGGTCAGAGGGAGAAGCAGACTCCCTGCCGAGCAGGGAGCCTGATGCGGGACTCGATCCAGGGACTCCAGGATCATGACCTGAGCCGAAGGCAGTCGCTTAACCAACTGAGCCACCCAGGCGCCCAAGATTTTGTTTATTTTTCAACAGAGAGAGAGGGAACACAAGCAGGGGGAGTGGGAGAGGGAGAAGCAGGCTTCCCATGGAGCAGGGAGCCCGATGTGGGACTCGATCCCAAGACCCTGGGATCATGAGCTGAGCTGAAGGCAGACGTTTAACGACCGAGCCACCCAGGCGCCCAAGCCATCTAATTTTTGATGCATTTAAACATCAAAATTGCAAGCATGAGTATACTTCCTAAATATTTCATCACGCATATCATTAACTATAGTTCAATATTTCTTTTGATGTAATATTTACAAATAAAATGCACAAATCTTAAATGTCCATTTGCTGAGTTTTGAAAAATGCATATAAATTTCTATCAAGATATAAAACACCACAATCAACCTACTCAGTTCCCATATGTCTCTTCCCATTCAATCCCACTCCAACCATCCTCCCAATTTCTGAAAGTATTTTTTAGAGCTTTGTATTAGGGCTTATTACTTCTTCTTCTTCTTCTTTTTAAAAGATTTATTTATTTCCTTGTTTTAGAGGGAGAGCAAGAGAGGAGAGGAGGAACAGAGGGAGAGGAAGAGGGAGTCCCAAGCAGACTCTGCACTGAGCCTGACATGGGGCTTGATCTTATGCCCCTGAGATCATGACCCTGAGATCAGGACCTGAGCCAAGCCCAAGAGTCCGTTGCTTAACTGACTGCACCACCCAGGTGCCCTAAGGGCTTATTACTTCTAAGAGCCTCCTCCCTTGAACTGTCCCAAGGACTTCATTTATCCCTCAAATTGCAAGTGTACATGCTCAGTGACATTTAATATTAGTGTGTCCAGCATTTACGTCTGCTCTGTTCTAGCTTTCCCTTACTTCAACCATGTAATCCTAATACCCCATTTCCAGGGATGAAAGGCAAAATCAAAACAGGCTGCATAATTTTTGAGGCCCAGTGAAAATGAAAATGCAAGGCCCTTGTTCAAAATTTATTAAGAATTTCAAGATGGTGGGGAGCCTGGGTGGTGCAGTCGGTTGAGCATCCAACTCTTGGTTTTGTCTCACACCGTGATCTCAAGGTTGTGTGATCTAACCCCGTGTCCGGTTCTCTCTGCACAGTCTGCTTAAAACTCTCTCTCCCTCTCCCTCTCCCCTCCATTTTCTCTCTCTCTCAAATAAATAAATCTTAAAAAAAAATTTCAAGATGGTGACAATCAAGCATTAAACTAAGTGTAGGGCCTTTTCGGTTGCACAGGTTGCACACTCATGAAGCTGACCTTGGTCAAAATATTTAACAACTGTTAAGGGGTAGCCCAATTGATCAAATCGCAAGTCAGCCATAGCAGCCAAGCTGGGTTGTGGAGTTTCTCTTTTAGTAGCTGGATGAGGAGGGGAGGTCCAGGGGACACGGCATGGGCCAAGGTAATGGGCAGCAGACAGGTACTAAGGGGATTCCAGCAGTGGTTATATAACAATATATAGGGATGTATCAGGATTTCAGCCTTGGGGATGGCCCCACTGGTGTCCACTGACTGATCAGCCCAGGCCCTGGCAAGTGAATCTGATGACCTTTCTTGTAGTCCATTCCCCTGAGTAAGTCATGAAGTAGGTTTGTAACCCAAGCTGGACTATGAGTTTTTTATTTGGAGCTGCAGAAGGAGCACCTTCCCATCTCCCCCTTCCAGGTCCCCACTATGTACTCATTCTTACAAGAGCACCAAACCAGGATTTTTCAGGGTACAGATTACTTTCTTCAGGGTCTCTATACATACTCTTCTTTTCTTTTTAAATAGACTTTATTTTTATTTTTATTTTAAGATTTTATTTTTTTATTTGAGACGGAGAAAGGATAAGCGAGAGAGAGTGCGTGCACAAGCTGGGGGAGATGCAGAGGGAGAGAGAGAGAGAAGCAGGCTCCCCGCTGAGCTGGGAGCCCGACGTGGGCCTCCATCCCAGGACCCTGAGATCTTGACCTGAGCCGAAAGCAGACGCTTAACCAACTGAGCAACCCAGGCACCCCTAGACTTTATTTTTAGAGCAGTTTTAGGTTCTTAGCAAAATCTAGCAGAAAGTACAGAGAGTTCCCACATACTTCCTCCTCCAACACATGCATAGTCTCCCCCACTGTCAACATCACAAACTGGAAGGGTAAATTTGTTGCCATCATTCAACCTACGTTAGGACCTAAAGTCCATAGTTTACGTGAGGGTTCACGCTTGGTGTTGTACATTCTCTGAGTGTTGACAAATGTATATTGGCACATACCCACCATTATAGTATCGTACAAAATAGTTTCACTGCCCTAAAAATCTTCTGTATGCTACCTATTTATCCCTCCCTCCCACCCCTGGCAACAACTGATCCTTTCATTTTCTCCATAGTTTAGCCATTTCCAGAATGTCATATAGCCAGAAGCATACAGTATGTTGTCTTTTCAAATTGGCTTCTTTCACTTAGTAATATGCATTTAAGGTTCTTCCATATTTTTTCATGGCTTGATAGCCATTTCTTTTTGGTACTGAATAAATTCCACTGTCAAAATGTACCACAGTTGATTTATGCATTTACCTACTGAAGGACATCTTGGTTACTTCCAGGTTTCGGCAATTAAGACTAAAACTGCTATAAACATCTGTGTGCAAGTTTTGTGTGGGCTTAAGTTTCAACTCATTTGGGTAAATTTGAAGGAGCACAATGGCTGGATCATATGGTAAGAGTATATTCAGTTTTGTTAGAAACAACTAAATTGTCTCCCAAAGTGGCTGTACCATTTTGCATTCTTAAAAGCAACAATGAGAGTTCCTGTTGCTCCACGTCCCTCTCAACATTCTCTGTGGGCAGTGCTTTGGAGTTTGGCCATTTTAATGGTATGTAGTGATATCTCATTTTTTTTTTTTTTTTTTTTAGAGACAGAGAGAGAGAGTGGGGTGGGGGAAGGGCAGAAGGGGAGGGAGAGAGAATCTCAAGCAGACACTCTGCCGAACGCAGAGCCTGACACAGAGCTTGATCTCACGATCCTGAGATCATGACCTGAACCGAAACCAAGAGGCAGATGTTTAACCAACTGAGCCATCCAGGTGCCCCATATCTTGTTTTAATTTGTAATTCCCTAATGACATATGATGTCAGCATCTTTTCATATGCTTATCTGCCATCTGTATATCTTATTTTTTTTTCCTTTGAAAAAATGTTATGGGACTGGATAGAAATAGGCATTTATTTGCCAGAAAGGATGATCCCATCATACTTCTACTGGAATCGACACAGAGCCTTCTCTTTGCTAATTCTGTTTGGTCCCAATACATCTCGCCCTGTGCTTGTCGTCGGCAGTGTTGAAACCCGGCCTACTCAGCACCATGTAGGGGTACAGGCCGCGGATACCAAAGCTTAGGTCATACTTGATTCCCAAATCGATGTGTTCTTGGATCCCAAAACCAAAGTTTCCAGCATCTGAGAAGTTATTTTTCTTAACTCATTCACTCATGCCTTTAGACCTTCCTCTTGAATTTCTTCTGTGTTGGTCACATGGACTGTGCAATCTTTTCATTTCTCCGGATGCCCAAGGTTCTGATGGTATATCTAGCTTTGGAGAACACAGGGGTTTGGCCTGTGCGCTGCTCCAGCACCTTGGTCACCAGGACCAGTCTGTCTCTACTCTCTCAACACAGGCATTGTGGCAGTTTGTGGATGCAAAGGTCCCACATGGGATTCTCTTTTTTCATCCTGATCTTGTGCCATGATGGAGAATGGGGAAAATATCTGTATATCTTCTCTGGTGATGCAGTCTGCTCAGGACTTTTGCCCATTTTTAAAATCAAGTTGTTTGTTTTTCTTATTGTTGAAATTTAAAGGTTCTATGTACATTTTGGATAATAGGGTTTTTTTTTTAATCAAATTTGTCTTTTGCAAACATTTTCTCCTAGTCTGAGCATGTCTTCTCATTCTCTTCACAGCATCTTCCACAGAAGCATTACCCATTTTTTCATTCAAGAAATAGCCTATTCGGGACACCTGGGTGGCTCAGTCAGTTAAGCGTCTGCCTTTGGCTCAGGTCATGATCCCAGGGTCCTGGGATCGAGTCCCGTGTCGGGCTCCCAGCTCAGCGGGGAGCCTGTTTCTCCCTCTCCCTCTGCTGCTCCCCCTGTTTGTGCTCTCTCTCTCTCTCTCTCTCTCTCTCCCCCCCGACAAATAAATAAATAAAATCTTTAGAAAAAAAACAAACAAGAAATAGCCTATTCAACTGAGTAGACAAGAAGATCCCTGCCTTCATGAAGCTTACACTTTAACAGAGAAAATGAGAAAGAGATAAAGGAATAAACATATAACAGGCATTTAGGTGGAGATAGCTGCTGGGAAGAAAATGTAAACGGGGTACCGAATTAGACACTGACTGTAGGGACCTTGTGGGGCCAAAAGTAGAATAGACCCTGGTGGGAGTAAGGGGAGGGGTGGGGAAACCAGTTAGTAGTCTTTGGAGTCATACAAGCAAGAGATGCTGTGGGCACGAACTGGGATGGAAGCTGTGGAGGTGATGAGAAGTGTCCAGATTTTGGACACTTGTTCAAAGTGGAGCTGACAGAACTCGCTCAGGGATTGGGTGTAAGAGAAATAAATGATGCAGGGATGAAAGCTAGGTTGGGGCCGAAGCAACAAAGTGAATGGTGGTAAAGCTGGAGGGGAGTGGGAAAGGAACAGGTTAGGAGGGGACCAGGCTGTGGCAGGGGAAAATCCAGTGAAAATTCAGGTGGAGATGCCCAAGTAGGCCATCATGACTCAACTCGAAAGGTTAGGTAGGGTTGGAGCTTACAAACTTGGGGGTCTTCACCATAGAATAGTGTCCTGGATATCTTTGTAGGCCTTCCAAATTCTCTCTCCTTGCCTCTCCACCCTTCTCTCTGCCTCCGTACCGACTAACCAGTATGGATTAAGTGGATGGACTCCAACCTTCTGGTTTCTGGCTGGATTCAGACCAGAAGGGAGGAGAGTAAGACGGGATACTTTATTTCCCCCAGCTCCCTCCCTACACTGCCCCCTTCGTTGCCTGAGTCCCTCCATGAAAATTCATGGCCCCTGTCAGGCAGGTCTGCACACAGCTGTCTCTCTCCAGATGCAATAACTGCTTCCCCCCTTCACCCCTGTAGGACCATGGTTGGGGACAGCTCCTCCCCTCACTAGCTTCAGAGTACTGATATCCTTACACTTTTATAAACAGTCCTTTATTGGACCCTGCTTGAATTACCTTAGTTTGAGTGCCATCTGTTTCCTGTTGGTGGCTTGACTGACTTTAAAACCAGAGATTGGATGAGATCACTTAGGGAGTAAGAGATAGAAAAGAGACTTGAGGACTGACTCTTATATAGAGTCTGGAAAGAGGTGAGTTCCACAAGGAGGAGGTCGGTGACACGGTAAGAAAATCAGGAACATGTGGTGGCTCAGTGAAGATGGATTCGAGAAAGAGTCCTTCCAAAGTGGCCCAGGCCACCATTTTCCTGGGACTCCTAGAATCTCTTATTGCCCTCACTTATCATTCCTGACTCCTTTTTGCCTCTTGGGTGTCTTGAAATTGCTTTGTAATTTGACTTCTGACATCCCCAGATCAACCCATTTGTTGCATGTATCTCAGGCCTAAGGGAGATGGTTTGAGTTCTCCTGGGAGGCTCTCAACTGCACAAATCTACAGATGCATTAGGTTTGGAGGGAGAAGGAAATGGAGAGGAACTGCCAAGGAGTTCACACACAAGGGCACACACAATTATTCTATACACATCTCAGGTACTATGCTGTGAATATGGCCAAGGCAGAAGCGATTTCATATTGACCACTGATGTTGAGTACCTAATCTAACATTCAATACATGGTGGCAGCTTGATAGATTTTTTTTTAGATGAATAAATGCTTTTTAAAAAAATGGCTTACTGTGATATAGTAAGCTTTTGGTGCATGAAACCTCCTTTATAGACTTCACAACAAATTCCTTGATTTGCTCTATTATAATATGGCCCCGATTATGCTTTTGTATATCCCATAATGCCTGGGTGTGAATGTTCTTTTATTTTTTTAAGCAGAATTGTATTGAGAAGATGACAACATAAACTCTGCAGAAATGAAGGCTATGGATTTTGGTCAATTGGGCTCTAGGGCCATCAGATAAATATATTAGTACTGTACTTCTAACAACCATCCTCTTTGATTAAAGTGTGAAACTGCTCATCACTAATACCTTCTGCCATTCCCAGAAAGCACGCTTCCTGTAATTGGCAAGTTTCTGTAAAGACTGTTTGCTATTTGTAGCCTCTGTGTTAATGTGCTTGACTGATTTCTTCAACTCTCTTCATCCTATCCTGATTCAGGATAGGTGAAAAACATCTCCCTCTTCTACAAAATGGAGTTTGAATCCCGGCTGTGCCAATTTCACAAACTGTAACTTTGTGTAAGATTTTAACCGCTTTGAGTCTTAGTTTCTTTATCTGTAAAATGAAATTAATAGCACAGTTGATCCTCATTATTTATAGATCCCATATTTGCGAATTCATCTACTTGCTAGAATTTGTTTGTAATCCCCGAATGAATACTCACAGCACTTTCCCAGTCATTCATGAACCTGCGCGGTGCAATGAACAATTTGAGTCACCTGACGGGCATGTTCCCAGCTGAGTTTAAACATGGTGATACTTTGCCTTCTTGCTTCAGCCCGTGCTGTAAACAAGTAATCTTTAGGTCTATTTTGGGCCACGGTTTTGCATTTTTGTGATTTTTCTTGGTGATTTTGCCATTTAAGATGGCCCCCAAGCACAGTGGTGAAGTGCTGCCTAGTGTTCCCAAGCACAAGAAGCTACAACGTGCCCTACAGAAACAGACCCATGCATTGCCTGAGCGGTGTTCAGGCATGTGTTCTAGTGCTGTTGGCTGTGAGTTCAATGTTAATGAAGCAACAATATATATTAAATGAAACACCTTTAAACAGAAACACACATAAAAAGATTATATATTAATCGGTTGACGAAGATGTTGTGACCAGAGGCTCGTGGGAACGTAACCCTGTATTTTCTTTAGTAGCAATGGTTCAGTAGTAACTAATGCAGTGTTTGCAAAGACTTCATGAAAGATAGCTAGGATTAGGATGGGGGCCCACCTTAGAGACCTCACTTTAACTTAAGTACTTCTTTCTTTATTTAGTTATTTTTTAGGGGGATAGAAGTTTATTGAATACACCGCAAGGGAGTGGTAGGTAGGATAGCAGAGGAGGGGCTGTCCGCTAATTACCTCTTTATAGAACTTATCCCCAGGGGCACCTCGGTGGCTCAGTTGGTTAAGTGTCTGCCTTTGGCTCAGCTCATGATCCTGATCAGGGTCCTGGGATCGAGCCCCACATTGGCCTCCCTGCTCAGCGGGAAGCCTGCTTCTCCCTCTCCCTCGGCCCTTCTCCCCTGCGCATGCTCTGTCTCTGTCTCTGTCTCTCTCTCTCCCTCTAATAAATAAATAAATAAAATAAAAAAGAACTTATCTCCAAATACAGTTACATTCTGAGGTACCAGGGATTAGGATTTCAACATATAAATTTGGGGGGAACCCAATTCAACCCATAACACAGCCTATCCATCCATCACCTGGTTCTGTGGCCAGCCAAACTGGCCACACAGCATTCCCTGAAGTTTCCTTGCCCCTGGGCTTTGCTCACAAAATGACATCCTTACAGCATCCCCTAGCTCTGCCTAGTTAAGTGAAATCTATCTTTTAAAAACCAGCATATTGGTGAGTACTCATCAAAGAGGTAATTAAGTGAAAATGAGGTCTTTAAGGTGGGCCCTAATCCAATATGATTAATATCCTTACAAGAAGAGGAAGTTTGGACACAGATACATATACACACAGAGGTAGAAGATGGCCATCTACAAACCAAGGAGAGAGGCCTCAGAAGAAACCGACCCTGTTGAATCCTTGATCTTCAACTTCCCAGCCTCCAGAACTACGAGAAATAAATCTCTGTTGTTTATAAGCTACCCAGTTTATGGTATTTTTGTTTTAGCAGCCCAAATGGTCTAAGACACCAGGCCAGTGAGTTTGGATTGGATCCTGTAGTTAGTGTGAGCAACTAAACTTTTTAAAGAGGGGTACTGTGATCCTTGCTGCCCTTCAGGAAAGGAACTGGAAGCATCTCTTGAAGAGAATGAGCTAAAAGGAAGACAGGTGGGAGGCTGGGAAGATTATTGCTGCTGTGGCTGATTCTTCCAGGTTTATGTATTTGTATTTGAGCCTTATATCATGTTGCATATTTTTAGCTGTGATACAAAAGGATGGTAGTGGAACAAGAAGATCAAAGAGTCTGGGACAAGGCTGGGGGAACGCTGTTGCATGAGTTCTGGAAACCTTTCACAATAGCATGTTCAACATTTGCAGTGGATCCATGAGTACTACAAAAGAATTTTGCAGCAATGTTCACTGAGCATAAGATGTACTGTTTCCAGGTGTGCCAAGGATGTCATCAGGGATAGGAAATACTGAGACCCAACTCGTGACCGCCAGATCTCTAGCAGGCATTCAGCTGAGAGACCTGAACTGATGTATGCACCTGGACAAGAAGTAGCAACCTAAAACTTACTTTAATGTGTATTTTTCTACATCATTTTGTTTCTGGCCTTCTGGAGTCTGATCACGTAAGGGAAACTGAGGCAATGATCGCATGAGTATAAAAACCAGGTAATAAAAGTCAGAACTAGTCACTGTGTTTGTAGTAAGGAGGGTATAATTTGGAGAGGCACTGTAAGGTGATACGGACAGGACAGAGCAACTAACTGGACCTGAGGGTACCAAGCAGAGTCCCTGGGATGGCCTAAAATAACTCAGAGCTTGAATTTTGGAAAAGCAGAATAATTTCACTTTTGGACACGTCAAGTTTGAAGAACATTCCCACCTGGGACATGTGAATGCAAACATCTAGCAGGCCAATATGTATCTATGGAATACATAGATTTGAGAGCTATTTGGCAGATACAGCCAAAGATATCAGGGATCTGTACTGCAAGAAAAGAAAGGTAGAGGCTATGAATAGCTGTTCCCAGGCTGCAGTACAAGGAAGAGGAGACATGGGCGTGGTCAAATGTATCAGAGGAAAGCCACGACACAAAAGCCACCGGCGGAGGAACGAGTGATGTGGTTATCTTGGAAAGAGACGGTTAGATGAAAATACATAGGAATGGGGTTAAAGTGGAGGAAGCTCAAGACAGATGAATTTGATTTCGGAGGAGTGAAAGGCCAACTCATCTTGGAGAGTGAGAAAGGAATTAAGGAGAGTAGAAAGTGTTTGGTAAATAAGCACCATGAGGAATGTAATAGGCAGTAAATAAAGCTGAACAAAAGATTGCTGAGCCCAGTGAGAATTCAGTAGATATTCTATAGCATAAAAGTGGAAGGAAAAATTCTACAGGTTCCTGATGTTTCCATTAATGCTTCAAGCTATTTCAGTCAGCACTTTTTCAGTTGCAATTGACGGAAATCCCAACTCAAACTAGAGTAGAGTCTAAAGGTAATCGATTGGCTTAAATAACAGGAAAGTCCAAAGAAAGTCTAAAGATTCTTAAGACATAGCTAAATCAGGGGCGCCTGGGTGGCTCAGTTGGTTAAGCGACTGCCTTCAGCTCAGGTCATGATCCTGGAGTCCCGGGATCGAGTCCCGCATTGGGCTCCCTGCTCAGCGGGGAGTCTGCTTCTCCCTCTCCCATTCCCCCCTCTTGTGCTCTCTCTCTCTCTCTCAAATAAATAAAATCTTTAAAAAAAAAAAAAAAGACATAGCTAAATCAAACAATTGTCATCAAAAGTATGTTTCTCTCCATTGTTTGGCTCTGCTTTCCTAGATAGCCACTGACAGCGCCAGAAGACATAGTCTACCTGCTTTAGTAAGCCCACACAAAAAGAGCCCTTCTTTCCCAATTTTTCCAGCCAAATCCTAGTATAGACTGTAATTGGCCCAGTTTGGGTAAGGTGCCCCACGTTGGACTAATCACTGGGGCCAAGGGGCTGGGACAGTTTGATTGCCTGAATCTTGATCATAAACTCACCCTAAAGTCATGAATCACATGGGCCCAAAGTGGGTTTTCAGAGGAATGCCAGTCAGGCAAAACAACCAGGTGCATCACAGACTGAGAACAGCACTGAGAAAATAGATGGTAGGGCTGGTTTCTTTCAGGATAGGTTAGGTTATGCTATAATAACAAACAAACCTGTAATCTCAAAGGCTTAAAACAGCAGGGATTTATTTCTCCTGTTGCTACATCCATTGTAGGTCAGTTTGGGGCCACTTTCCCCACTTCAGAGAGTGTTGCTTGTCATATAGGCAAAAGGAAAGAAAACATGACAAAGGGAGCATTATCTCTTAAAGTTTCTACCTGGATATATGACTCCTCAAAATTATTCACATTTCACTGGCCAAAGTAGAGGAATGGAGAAGTAAGATCCTACCAGGTAGCTGGAGAGAAGAGAACTGAAAGTTTTATAAATGGTCTTAATGATTACCCCAGGGACTAAGTAAGTTTGGAATACTGGCAGAAAGAATATGGCAGAGAAACCAAGACATGAGAGAATCTAAAATGGTTGGAATGTTCTGGAGCAGTGAAGGAGTGATGCAAGGAAGAAGTAGAGCATCTGTGCAGCATGGTAGATATTAAGGGACTGGAGAACAAAGGGAGATGGAAGATCTAGTTTGAAAGGGGTGAGAGAGTGGTAGAAAGCTAGGGGGATGGGATATTACTGTATCTCATTTCATAGCTGGTCACAGAGAAGTTCACTACAGCTTGGTGAGCTAGACTGAACTGAAACTGAACCAGTCTACTTTGTTGGACAGGTGCCAGGGATAAAGATCCAGCTGTTGGTACTGGGAAGAATGTTCAGTCGAGCAGGCAGAACACAGTAGTCAGGCAATATGTGAACCTATACAATTCAGGGTCCCAATAAATTGTCAGCCTCAGGGTGAATGTGACTGCTGGAACCTAGACACAGGTAACATTCAGAGAGTTGAGACAATACAAAAGAGGTTTCCAGTACCAGGAAAGCTGGTCACAGATAAAGCCCCAGCCTTGGATTGCAGTTTTAAAGGAGAGAGGTCAATTACCAAAAAAACTAATAAACTTTAAAAAAGGGTGGGGGAGCACCTGGCTGGCTCAGTTAGAAGAGCATACAACTCTTGATCTTGGAGTTGTGAGTTCAAGCCCCACATTGGGTGTAGAGTTCACTAAAAAAATAAACTAAAAAAAAATAAACAGAGGAGAGAGGTCAGGACCCATGGAGGTCTACAGGGACAGAACATTGTCATAGGCATTAACACAGAGGGGAACAGATGAAAAATGTTTTTATTTCTTGGTAAATTTTTTTAAAAGATTTATTTATTTATTTTAGAGAGAAAGAGAGAGAGTGTGTGTGGGGGGGGGGAAGGGCGAGGGAGAGGGAGAGAGAATCCTAAGCAGGCTTCATGCCCAGTGCACAGCCCAGAGCCTGAGGGAGGCTTGATCTCACGACCCTGAGATCGAGACCTGAGACGAAATCAAGAGTCAGATGCTTGACCGACTGCGCCACCAGGTGCCCAGGAAAACCAATGTTGAATCATAGTGAGACATGAACTGTATCTTGAGAAACTGTGTTCAAGGATGTAGGGGAGCTTGTTGACCCTAGAACAGGGAGTTCCTACTGCCCAAAAGGAGATTCTAGTTAAAGGCCAGGCATGGGAGATATGAGAATGGACAGAGCCAAGGTATGAAAGCGGGGGACTAGCAGAGAGGATATGTGGTTATATAATTACGGAAATAGATCATTACGCAAGTATGTTTGCCCTAATCTCTGCTTTTCTTTCTTTTCATGGGCATAGCTATTGTCTTTATACTTTAGTTTTATTTTATTTTTTTTAAAGATTTATTTTTTTGTTTTAGAGAGAGAGAGTGGAGGGAGGGGCAGAGGGAGAGAATCTCAGACTCCCTGCTGAGCTCAGAGCCCGGCGAAGGGCTCAATCCCATGACCCATGAGATCCTGACCTGAGCTGAAATTATGAGCAGGACAGTTAACCAACTGAGCCCCCAGGCACCCCTATACTTTAGTTTTAAAGGCAGAGAATATTAATGGTGTTTTTCTGTTAGTGTGTTAATCTAAACAAAATTATAAAGCAGATCAAGTGGATGACTAGATTAGAACTCCATCTTTAGTAGACAGAATAACGGTCCCCCTAAAGTTGTCCATAGCCTAATCCCTGAAGTCTGTGAATGTATTACCTTCCATGGCAACATGGACTTTGCAGATGTGATTAAGGTTAAGATTGGAACATTATCCTGGTTTACCTGGGCGAGCACTAGAATCCATATAAGACAGGCAGGAGGGTCAGACTTAGAAAAGGAGATATGTTGACAGAAACAGAACACAGTGATGTGAGACCATGAACCAAGGGATGCAGGCAGCCTCTAGACGCTGGAAAGGACAAGGAATGGATTCTGCCCTTGAGCCTCCAGAACAAACACAGCCCTACAAGCCCCTTGATCTGTTCCCCCTAAGACCTGATTTTGGGCTCTGACCTTCAGAAATGTAAGAGAAAAAAATTGTGCTGTTTTAAGCTATTAAGTTTTTGATACTCTGTTATAGCAGCAATAAAAAATTAATACAACACCTAAGGAGATGATTGAGGAGAATCCAGGCTTTGACTTCACAATGTTAGGAAAAGGCAAGAAAAGGAGGGCTGGAGTTAAATGGGAAAATAATAAGGAATTGTCATTTGCTATTCCTCATCTTTAAAATTCAATAGAAGTAGGGGTGCCCAGGTGGCTCATTCGGTTGAGCATCTGACTCTTGGTTTTGGCTCAGGTCATGATCTCAGGGTTGTGAGATTGTGCCCCAGGTGAGGCTCTGTGCTCATCAGGGAGTCTGCTTGAGATTCTCTCCCTCGCTCTCTGCCCCTCCTCCCACTCGCGCTCTCTCTCAAGTAAGTAAATACATCTTTAAAAAAATAAAATCCAATAGAAGTAACAGAAATAATAGCTAAATTCTCTCAGGAAAAAAATGCAATGGCTCTATGCTTCTACACAAATTCCAGGGTGTTCTGAAGTTACGTTTGTTAGTTTGCAAAGAGAATTGGAAATTCCTCCTGGAAAGGTTCAATGAAAGAGAGTTGTAAATGATGAAAGAGAAGTTAAAAGAAAATAAATACTGCATTTTAGAAATAGCTATTCCAAAAACAACAACAACAAAACCAGAAAAAAAGTTATTCCATGCATTTTTGTTTTGTAAGGTAATTCTATACTGTTTATGAGGAAATGGATTCTTAGCACCAATAAAACTTGTGACAGTAAATTCTCATAAACTTCAAGAAAGAATATTTTTTAAAAATTTAAGGAAAATTCCACTTTGTCCTATAAATTATTATACTGTAGTGTCAACCTCTAGGTCTTCTGAATCATTAAAAAATAGCTAATTGTAGGAGTGCCTGGCTATTTCAGTCAGTAAAGCATGTGGCTCTGGGTCTTGGGGTCATGAGTTTGAGCCCCATGTTGGGTGTAGAGATTACTTAAAGAAAAACAGCTAATTGTAAGAGTTAATTTTATTAATATAGATGCATCCTTCTCACCTCTCTCCCTGGTGCTCCCAGATCTTTTCTTGGATGGTATTTGAGGCTTGCTGTGATTTAATTCAGGCATTTGAAAGTACGTGCAAGGCATTACTCCAGAGGGCTAATTGGATTTTTCTTACATAATGGATTTTTTTTTCCTGAGTGAAAAATACACATGTATACAAACTCCGTACACTGAGAACTATTTGAAGAAGAATTTAATTGGGCAATGATTCTGTTCGCCTTTCCAAGCTGGTGACCACACAACAAACAAGGCAAGCCAAGAGTTAAAAAGTTGTAGGTAAGTGTGTGAGACAAGTTGGAAGGCATGAGCAAGTATGGAGTCCTAGAGGTTAGCACTCTGAGAGTGCAGCTGTATTTGACTAGCTGGGGGGCACAGGCAGAGTCCCGGGGAGGCCGAGGGGGAGAGCCAGGCCAGGTAGGCCCCAAGTTGGGTGCTTCAGTCAGAATTCGGAGTTAGCAGGGAGATAAAGGAATTCAGCCAGAGCCTGGAAAGATCAACTCAGTCACCAGCCCCTGGAGCACAGTCAGGACAGGGCAGCTGAGCCGTGGGCAGCCACTATCCCCTGCCTGCTTTGGTTTCAAGCGGTTTTCCTGATGTAAATGGGAAGAAGATAAACAGACCCATCCAAGTATTGAAGAATACAGCTGAGGGTTAGATATTCTGAAACAAACAAACAAACAAAAAACCCAGCAAAATCCTCCAGCCCCTAGTAGCTCTGGGTTGGTATTTTAACAAAAGTGAACTACCCACGTTTCTGTGCAAGATACTAAAGGCAAAAATCATAAAGGAAAAGATTGACGTATTCATATCAATGTCAATATAAAAATTTTTAACTTTTTTTTTAAAGATTTTATTTATTTATTTGACAGAGAGAGACAGCTAGAGAGGGAACACAAGCAGGGGGAGTGGGAGAGGGAGAAGCAGGCTTCCCGCCGAACAGGGAGCCCGATGCGGGGCTTGATCCCAGGACCCTGGGATCATGACCTGAGCTGAAGGCAGACGCTTAATGACTGAGCCACCCAGGCACCCCCAAAATTTTAAACTTCTATATGTCAATAAATATTCACAAAGACGCAAAGACATAAACATTCAAGATATTTATAACTCAAGATAAAACCATCGTTTATATGAATACTTATAACTGCAGAAAATTAGACATGATTGAAATGTCAATCAAAAGACAATTGCTGAAATTATGAAATATCCTGACGTTGAAATTTGAAGGCTTTCTTTTTCGTAAAATGCCAGATAATAAATATTTTAGGCTTGTGGGTCATGAAGTCCCTTTTGTAACTACTCAATTCTGCAGTTGTAGCACAAAAACCACCATAGACAATCAGGAAACAAAAAAGCATAGGCTGTTCCAATAAAACTTTATTTACAAAAATATGTGGCCAACCCACGGGTTATAGTTTGCTAATCCCTCTTCTAAACAATAATTTTTGTAAAAATTAGGTAAATCTATATATAATACTATGGAAACCTGTTTAAATTACATTAAGCAAAAAAATGCATATTTCAGAATAGGATGTGTACTTATATAGTATGTTATTTTATTAAATATTTTATACATCAAATTTATATAAATAAAATTATGTATAACTGTATATGATTATATATTAAGGTAGTGTAGTTACATACAAAATTGTATCTGTATCCTCATGTAGATAAAGAGAGAGTTCAAGCAAAGGAAAAAAGCCTAAAATAATATGTACCAAAATGTTAACCTGGAGATCGATATCCCAACTTAGGATTGTAAAATTATTTTCCTGGTGTAAAATTTTAAATGAGTTTTTAAAAATAATAATTGTTAAAACAAATTTATGGCACAAAACGAAATATTAAAAATGTACATATGACTACTAGTTATGTACAACTGTTTTCATTTCTCTGTTCTCTTTCAATCCTTATCTGCATTATATGTTTGTCAAAGTGTGTATTTTTTTCTGATTTTCTTTGCCTTATTCCTATCGTAACCTCAGAGTCAGCAGTTTGCCACAACCACAGTTCAATAAATGTTAGTTAACAGCTGTGATTATGATCGTAGTGATAATGATGTGAAGTAGAGCAATTTTAGGTAAAGTGTTTTTTTTTTAAAGATTTTATTTATTTGAGAGAGAGAGAATGAGAGAGAGAGAGCACATGAGAGGGGGGAGGGTCAGAGGGAGAAGCAGACTCCCTGCCGACCAGGGAGCCTGATGCGGAACTCGATCCAGGGACTCCGGGATCATGACCTGAGCAGAAGGCAGCCGCTTAACCAACTGAGCCACCCAGGTGCCCTAGGTAAAGTTGTTTAACAAGGCTTCTTGGGAAAAACTAGCAATTGCATTCACAAAGTTTACTGTCAAATGTTACTCAGGAACCTTTCAGAAGGGATAAAATCCTTCATAATCTCTTTGTTCAGATGTCCCAGGGGATAGACACCAAAAAGTTTCCCAGAGCATTACGATCTCCTTGTTTCTTACTATAGCCCCGTTGGCACAGTGGGAATGACTTTGATGCTTCTAACAGCTGACGGAACGATACGAAATGATCAAAGGTTTAGCTTGTGAATTATTCTGCTTGCTTTTGTCATCCAGAGTCTAGAGCCCCGAAAATGTATTCCCGGGTTTGGTGCACCACTGATGGTACAAGGAGTAAAATCAGAGGCTTTTCAATCCCTGTGTGAATTTATCAAAGTCTGACAGTTGATAAAGTGAGTAATCTTAGAGTGGCATAATATGATTCCATACAAACTATATGAGGTAAAGGGAGGGTGGGAAAGGAGGCTGGACTCCAGAATCACACCTCATTGTACTGATTATGTACAAAAGGCTAATTATGACCCAGTTTAATGCTCAAATTCTTCAATGTTTGGGTTTTTCCATCTGGATGTGGGCACTTTTGACATTTTTATCAGAAGTCAACAAACATAACGGTAATTTTAAATGCAGATTTTCTTATAGTCTGTTTAGGTAGCGCTGGAAGATGGCAGTTATTTGAATTATCTGCAAAGACCGATGGTTTTGTAATTAACGAGTCCTCTGTTTCTGATATATTTTTTTTCTAAAACTTGGATCTCCCCCTACCTGCCAAAGAACCAGAACAAAAAAACACCTTCTCACACCTACCAACAAAACAAACCCTAGAAGCTGTTCCCTGGCTAGAGCCAGAGTGCATACTGCAATTAAAATGGGAGTACCACCTATTGGGTGTGCCAAATGCTTTCTCTTTTCTTTGTGACTGTCTTATTCATATGCCAGAGTGGAGATAAAAGACTTTAAATGAAAGGATTGCACAACCACCGCCCACATCTTTGCAAGCTTTGGTGGAAGCCAAACGTAAGTGAACATTTGGGATCTGCTCTCCAAGTAGCAACTGGAATGTGTTAGCAGCCATTTTCATAGAATGTGGGACCTGTTAGAGGCCTTGAGTGGAACCACAGCTCATTTCTCCTTGTATTCTCGGTGCCTGGCCTAGAGCGGGTGCTCGATAAATTAAGTGATCAAAGATTCAGTTTGATTTGTCATCCAGAGTCTAGAGCCTCTAAAATGTACTCCTGGATCTGGTAGGCCATTAATGGTACAGTTAATATAATCAGGGGCTCTGCCTAAACAGCTAATGAATGAATGAAACATCTTATATAAAAACTCCATCTTGACAGAAGTTTGATAAAGTTCTATGCTGGTGAGGTTTGGAGGAAAAAGTATACTCCCAAACATGTTAATGGATGAATGTAAATTGTACAACCTCTGAGTAATTTAGCAATGACCATTGAAAGAAATGAATGTACCCTGTGACCCAGCAATTCCACTTCTGGGAGTCCATCCTGCATAAAAACTCTCTCACATATGCGTACAGGAAAGAATAGTCATTGCAACATTCTTTATACCAGCAGAAGACTAAAAACAACTTAATGTCTGTGTATAGAGAATCGGTAAAATAAATTATGGTATATACATATAATGGAATTCTGTCTGATGTTAAAATGAATAATATAGAATTACACGTACCAACATGGAATGATTGCCAAGATAACATGGTTGAGTGAAAAAAGTCAGGTGCAAAACAGCGTGTTCAGTATGTTACTGTGTGTAAATAAACAAAAAACAAAAAAGGTAGGGGAAGGGATACACATATATGCTTTTACTTGAGAAAACTATCTCTGGAAGGTTAGAAAAGAAACTGGTAAGAGTGGGTCAATCGGGTGGAGAAACCAAGGAATTTCAAGGATTGGAGGGAGGGAGACTTGCTTTTTTCACTCTTTTTTTTTTTTTTCTTAAGATTTTTCTTTATTTATTTGAGAGAGAGAGAGAGAGAGAGAGAGCATGGGAGGGGGCAGAGGGAGAGGGAGAAGCAGACTCCCCGCTGAGCAGGGAGCTCAACCTGGGGCTCAATCCCAAGACCCTGAGATTATGACCTGAGCCGAAGGCAGACTCTAACTGACTGAGCCACCCAGGCGCCCTGCTTTTTTCACCCCTTTGTATTGTTTCAGTTTCTAGCTGTGTGTATAAACTAGCTACTAAGATATTTTAAATAAAAATGCTCAAAAGTAAACATCTTAAAATTAGTTTCCAAAGAGAATGCTTTTTAAAACTCACCATAGTGTGAGTTACCATTTATATCAGGAAAGTTGCAAGGGTGGGGGGGAGTGATATATCTACATAATTACTCATAGAAGCAAAGAACATCTCTGAAGAGGAGAATGGGGCAGCTGAGGACACAGGTAGAGGAGAGTCTATGTCTTTGTACCTTTTGATTAAAAAAAAATATGTGTATGTGTATATATATATATAATAAAAATTAAAATTGCTTTTGTTTTTAAAGTTTACAAGAAGTGGGACACCTCGGTGGCTCAGTCGGTTAGGTGTCAGACTCTTGGTTTCGCCTCAGGTCATGATCTCATGGGTCATGAGATCAAGCGTCAGGCTCCCTACTGAGTGCAGAGTCTGCTTGACAGTCTCTCTCCCTCTCCCTTCTTCTCCCTCTGCCCCTTCCCCTGTGCACTCTCTCTCTCAAATAAAAAAATAAACCTTAAAAAAAAAAAGATAAAGTTTATGAGAGGTGTAGAGGAAGTGGAAAGGAAAAGGTATCTTAGGAAGTAGGAACAGCATGTTTGGTACGGTCGGATAGCACTAGTTTCAAATCCTGGCTCTTTCAATAGCTGTGTGATATTGGGCAACTTGCTGAAATCTCTGGGCTTCTTATGAAAAAACCCTCACGGGGAATGTTGTGTAGATTACCTAGAAAATACTACATATAAAGTGCATTTGTAGTCGTTATTATCATATGGCAGATGAACTTCTTCATATTCCAAAAACAGTTTCAAGGGTTCTAAAGAAGCAATACAGAACAAGAACCTTGGACTCGGTTCAGTGTTACTACGTGGGGTGTGTAACAGTCCCATAACATGGCACTGGCACTGACCTAGATCAGCAGGAAGCCCAGGATTGGCCCAGCAGTGACCCCAGGGGGCATGGTGCCACTTCATAGCACCAGTTAATTAAATGTTGACAGTGTTTGCTTGTGCTGTGATTTCTGAAAAGAGCTATCTCAAATAAGCAAAGAGATTTTTAGAGTGATTATGAAAAAAAGCAACAAAGACTTATAAAATCCACAGAACATCTAGCACTTCATCTTCCTTTCTTTCCTTATTTGTCTTTTCAGGATCACATTGTTAATACTATGACATATCTATTGGCATGTTATAAAGGTACCAGCTAGAACCACATATTTTTCATTTGCTTCGTTGTCTACCTAGGTCATATTATTTGGAATGGATAGCAGAGCTCTTACTACTCTAATGGCAAGCAGGCATATAAATCTGATCGATCATATTTCTATTGGTGAAAAACTCTAGACTCCAGGTATTTATCCTTTATCCCGGTAGTGCTTATATTTTTGGAATTTCAATAAATGGAGTTGTACTTACAATGACTCCTTATACACAGACATATCTCCACAAAACTGTTTACATTGAAATTAGTTTTTGGTAATTGCTAATGTCACATATTATGCATGAAAGTAATTCTAAATGTATATGAATTGTTGTGTCATTCTTTTTAACAAATGATAATCTCCTGAATGTGTTTCCTAACTTACATTAGGAAGTTGCAATTTCTTTTCAACTCTGAGACTGATAAAGGCTGAGACAGGACAAGATGGATAATATTTTGTAACAACTGCTGTGATTCCATCATCTGAAATCTGACAGAGTTGGTGAAAAAGGAGTGCATCTTGTGCGCGCCGGTGCAGCATTAAGAGAATGGAAGACCAGTGACCCAGTGAGGATAAACCAAGTATTGCACCGGGTACACAGAGGAAATTCTTGCCGCTTGAAAATTACAAAGGATTTCTGAAAGGACACTAATTTTTATTGATCTGGATTCAGAGGCAACCACTGCGCATCTACTAAGGGCTCAATAAGTTTACATACATGTTACTTCAATATCTTTTTATTTTTAGGTTGATAGAAGGAGAATGCTGGCTCAAGCGGGAAAATTGCAAGCATTGATTGCTTGGGTATGTTATGCCCTCGAGAAATGGCATACAGACAATAACCTTGAATTGCTGTTGTTTTTGTTGTTTTTTTAACCCGACTAGCTATCAGTAATGTTAATGTAGGCTGAGCAAAGACTTTAGGGAAAACATGTTAGGCTACAGAGGAGAAATATTAACGCCAAAAAAAAAACCACAAACAACCCCAAAAAACCCTCACGTGTTTTATATTTTACGAAGTAGACTTTGCTGGGTCAGTATTTTTCTTTTAATGTATTTTCTACCAATTTTCCTAATTATGAAGAATGGAAAACAACAAGCTGCCACAGTATAAGTCTTGCCAAAAAGGAAACAATGTCATTACCGAGGATGCACAGTTCCCTGACATTGTTCTCTTGGGATACAGAATAGTTTTCCTTTTTCAATAGTCCTTTCCTCCGGCAATTCAATACATTAAGGCCAACAATCTTAGTACCCTATAACAATTTGGCTGATTAAAATTTATGAAAGACTTAGGGCACCTGGGTGGCTCAGATGGTTAGGCGTCTGCCTTCAGCTCGGGTCGTGATCCCAGGGTCCTGGGATCGAGTTCCGCATCGGGCTCCCTGCTAGGTGGGGAGCCTGCTTCTCCCTCTGCCTCTGCCTCTCTGTCTCTGACTCTCATGAATAAATAAATTTAAAAAAACATTTAAAAAAAATTTATGAAAGACTTAAGTGTGCACTTTTATCTGCATTAACATGTCATTAGTCAAGACATATCAAATGACTCTGAAGTTCAGTTCGTTTGAAGTTCATTACGATGGTTTATTATCATATAAAGTAACATGTCCAGTGATACATCAAGAGAATAAGTTGACTTGAAATTATGGATGAATGATCTGTTTTCTAATATCGTTTCAAATTATCAAATGAAGCAAAGCCCTTATTTTAAACAAAAACAGCTAAGAATGACTTTCCAGTATTTTCTCAAGCTGTCTTCTTTGTGTTGTCATTCTGAAGATTCCCCTGCACTCCACTGTGTTCTTTATGAGTGGAGACATTCATAGCATCCCAGGCCTCCCTGAAGGCTAGCAGTGTGTCCTCATTAACCTTACTGAATTGTTTTGTTTTCCGGCGAACTCTGAACTAGTAGGACAAATATATTACTTTTTCAACCCAACTCTACATGTATGGGAGAGGTTGGAGATAGTATTGATGAGAGATATCAATACATATAACCTACTTAAGTTGGTATATATGAATTCCTATGCATTTAAATTGTGAACAGATTTAAATGAATTACTGTGTATTATGAACACAAATAGTATTGCTTCAATGTTTAATTATTACCAAAGTATCACATATTTTATAGTTCGTCAGCTTTATTAGTCAAACACAGCATAAAACCACAGAGTGGAAATGGAAATGTTTTTTGGGATTTGATATGTATCTATATAGTGAGAGCTATAATCATGGGACAACAGTTAACACAGAGTACTTAGTGTCCTGTGCTAGATGTGTTAAATGCAGTATCTTAGGGGTTGGTAAACTCTTTATACAAGGGGTCTGATAGTAAATATGCTCTTCAGCTTAGTGTCATAGTCTCTGTCATAACTACTAAATTTGGCTTTACAGAGCAAAAACAGCCATAAGCGAATAAGCAATAAGCCTCGCTGTGTTCTAGTGAAGCTCAGTTTATGGTCATTGAAATGCGAATTTCATATAATTTTCACATGTCACAAAATATTATTCTTAAAAATATTTTTATAAACCATTTAAAAATGGGGGTGCCTGGGTTGCTCAGTCGGTTGAGGGTTGGACTCTTGATTTCAGCTCAGGTCATGATCTCGGGGTCCTGGAATTGGCCCCACAGTGTGCTGTGTGCTAAAGTGGGGAGTCTGCTTGAGATTCTCTCTCTCCCTCGCCCTCTCCCTCTGCCCTTCCCACCTCTCGCACTCTCTCTCTAAAATGAATAAATAAATCTTAAAAAAAATGGGGGTGCCCGGGTGGCTTAGTCAGTTGAGTGACCAACTCTTGGTTTCAGCTCAGGTCCTGATCTCAGGGTCCTCAGATGGAGCCTGCTTGGGGCTCCCCACTCAGCTGGCAGTCTGCTTAAAATTCTCTCCCTCTACCCCTCCCCCCACCCCAACCCCACTAGTGCGTGCCCACACTCTCTCTCACTCTAAAATAAATAAATCTTAGGGACGCTTGTTTGGCTCAGTCGGTTAAGCCTCTGCCTTCAGCTCAAGTCATGATCCCAGGGTTCTGGGATCGAGTTCCGCATCGGGCTCCCTGCTCAGCAAGGAGTCAGCTGCTCTCTCTGCCTGCTGCTCCCCCTGCTTGTGCTCTCTCTTTCTCTGACAAATAAATAAAATCTTAAAACATTATTTATTTTATAAAGATTTATTTATTTATTTATTTATTTATTTATTTATTTATTTTAGAGAGAGAGCGCACAAGCAGAAGGGGCAGAGGGAGAGGGAGAGAGAAACTCAAGCCGACTTGGCACTCAGAGCAGAGCCCCAGGCAGGGCTTCATCTCATGACCCTGAGATCAGGACCTGAGCCGAAACCAAGAGTCGGTCACTTAACTGACTGTGCCACCCAAGTGCCCTTCCAAAAAACCATTTAAAAGTGGAATAAGCTTTCTTAGCTCACAGGCCACACAAAAACAGAAAGTACCTTGGACGTGGCCATGGGGCTATGGTTTGCTGACCTCTGCATTATCTCATTGGGTTACTGGGGTTTTCCTAAATGATCAGATATACTGAGATTGTACTGTTAAGCGAATGGGAAAGTTTTCTCACTAGCCTTGTTCCTCACCCTGCTATAACCTTCTGCCACGCTGCTGGCACTAAGACTTATAGGGCTTTATTCCATTGTTCCTAAGGTTAAGAGCGGCCTCTATGTCTAGACTCTAGACAAATCAACTAAAGAACTGCTTTCAACTGTAAGAGTATACAGTCCATCTTAAGGATTTGAATTGGAGTAACATGACCAGATTTGGGAGTTTTTATAGGTTGAGCTGCTTGCAATGTGGCCAAGAGGCAAGGCAATTAAGTTGTTGCAGTAATTCAGGGAGAAAGACAATGGCGACGCGGACTGGGCTGGTAAAAATAGGAGACTAAGAACAGTAGACAGACTGGATATGTATTTAGTATTAGGTACTCGCTTGGATGAGGATTGTTTTACATTTGTCTCACAGGATAAAAGAAACTGATGATACAGTGCTACCTAAATTTAGTTAGGAAAGTATATAGTATATCATCTTTCTTCTTTTAATTATTAATAACCATTTCAAAAACTGCAGGATCCTATCGGTTTGTCTGATTTACTGTTTCCCTACCCCAAAATTGAGCATAACATTTTAATTTTTTTAACATAAAAGTTAGCTGAAAGTACATTTTCTGGGAAAAAAAAATTTTGCATTCTCCACAGTCTAAAACTAGGAATCGCTGCGTGGAGACACTTTATATTTCTAGACTGTTTTCCAGAGGTTTACTCTGGGCTCCCGGATTCCCACCGCTCCTCGGCGCCCAGCCCAGCCACACCCCTGGACCCACCCCGACACTGCCCTCCAGTCTCTCTCCTCCCTCTCCCGCTCCCTCCGGCTTAATCTCCCGCCCACTCGGGAAGCCCCGCCCCAATCTCACCCCTCAATCCCCCCGCCAGCCTACGGCCGGTTCCGCAACCCAACTCCTTCCCTCCTTCCGTCGCTTTCCCCTTTCCCCGCCTCCATGGCTGCCTTCGATTGGCTAAACTGGCTGTGCCGCGGCAGAGATGCGGCACAGCCTCCGTCCTGATTGGCTAAAGGGTATCCGGGCCTCTCATGATTGGCTGATAAGAGCAGACAGCAAGTGTGACTGAGCTCCGGGTTGTGTGGACGCCGCTTTGTTGCCTGAGGGGGGTGGCGGTGGAAGTTAAGGGGGTAGGGGGCTAGTGCTTCTCCGGACCCGCAGTCGCGGCCGTCGCAGTCACTTCGCCCGGTAGCCTTTAGCGTAGGAGTCGCGCGGAGAGCAGCCATGAGCGGCGGGGTGTACGGGGGAGGTGAGTGAGTGCGGCCGGACGAGAGAGCGCGCCTTTTTAGCGTGTGGGGTTTGTAACCGCCGCCCCCAGCCCTCCCCTCCCCGGCGGCCCCTTCCGGTCTCCCCTGCTCTGGACCCCAGCCTCCCCGCCCCATCCCCGCCCCGTGCTCTGCCCGCCCCCGGAGCCCACCCGGCTCGGCGAGAGCCTCGGGCGCCCGGAGTCGCCGCCTCCTGCGGTTCCTTCCAGCCTCGGCCCCCGGAGGAACGGGGTTTTGGGGGTGCGTGCCGGCCTCCGCCTGGGCGGGCACTCCATCCTGGGGGGTCGGCCCGCAGAGCCCCTGCTTGAGTGGCTGGCCGCAGGGTCGCATCTTCCCGGGTGTCTCCATAACTCGGCTACATTGGGGCGCGCGCGCGTGTTTAAACTTGGGAGGTCCCAGCAGTTTGCAAGCATGGACCGAGGGTTTCCACAACGACCCGTGGACCGTAAAGCGAGCCGCGAGAGGTACCACTGATTGGAGGAGTGCTGGCTACTCAGGACGCAGTCTCCTCTTGTTCCGTGCTCTGTTGCCTTACACCTTTCATTAACTTCTGCCTGTTTGCTGACTGTGGGTTCTCCAGAGTTACTCGTGGGAACACCTGTAACTTAAAGATGTTGTCCTTGGCTCGGCTGCGGTGTGGTGGAAAGATAAGCACCGGCCTGGCAGTTACACAGACCTGGCTTGTACTTTCAGTCTCACCATTTATGGAGCGATTTGGCCTTGGGCAAGTTACTTAACTTTTCCCAACTTCAGGCTCCTCGTTTTGGGAATGATAATTCCTACCCAGTGGGGTGGTTGTGAAGGTTCAGTGAGATAATGATACACTTGCTACACCAAGTGTGGTCCATGGATCAGCAGTGTCAGCATCACCTGCAAGCTTTTTAGAAATGCAGTATCTCAAGCCCCACCTGAAATATACCGAATCAGAGCTTTCATTCTTGCTAGATAGGTAGGAAGCACTGATGTATGATTCTGGTTTTGGCGGTGTTTGATGAGTTTAGAGGACAAGGAGACAAATCTAAAGTGTTGCTTTTGTCATTGTGTCTAGTAAGGTTATTGTTTCTGAAGAGGATGGCATTTTACAGGTAAGGGATAAAAATGAGGTTTTCAAAGTTCTTAGTAGTTTTTGGAATGTAGCTTGAGTTTCTTTGCGGTAATATGCTGATCCTCATCCCCTTCTTCCCCGTTTATGTTCTTGCTTTTGATTTCTCAAATGTGAGAGTCAGTAGTTCCCCATTTTTACTCAAAGCCTAGTGGATCTTCATGATTTACTCTTTCCCATCTGAAGATGCCATCCTGACCAAAAAACTAGGTCTTTGTGCCTTTGCTCACAGAGGCTGTTGACTCCATTTTGACCTTTAGGTTCACTGATCCAAGGACCTAGAAGCTGTTCATGAGTTTTTCCTTAGAAAGCATTGTTTAATTTGACTGAGGTAGAAATGGATACTAATAATGCCAGCAGCAAACATTTATTGAGTGCATACTTTGTACTAAAAGCTGTTCCAGAGACTTTTCCTGTGTTGCATTTAATATGTGCATTAACTCAATCTGCAACAGCCATAGGAAATGATACTGCTATCCCCGTATAATGGAATAAGAAAATAAGGTATGGGAAAGATTAAGTAACTGGCCCAGAGTTACATAACTTCCTAATAAGTGGTGAACAAGAATCTCTGGGATGAAGAAAAAGGCATTTCAATAAAAGCCTTTCCCATTTTAAAAATAGTTTTTTGGTTGTTTCTCCGTAAGTCATTTTTCAGTTATATAGCCACAGCATATTCGTGTATGGTTTAGGTATTCAGAATAAACGTCCTGTGTCTCATTTGCTTATGGAGAGGAATATGTCTTAAAGCCTGTTTCATATATAAAATATTTAAAACTCACAAAAATAAGTGTATGGTTTTGTGTTTGAGTTACCCCTGTATGACCAGTATTTATAGTAGGTCATATTTTCCAAAGGGTGTACTGTGAAAAGAAACCAAACCTCCCACCTAGGTTTTGTGTAATTAACTTAGTAAGCTGTATTTTTAAGTTGCTTGCTTAATTTAAAAGATCTTTGCAGTTTAAATTTTAAAATTTATAGCTATCTCATTCTAATAATGATTTCTGACTAGATCTGACACTGATCTTTAGCTTTGGGTATAATGCATAATTCATCCGGATTTCCATACTTTCTGATTTCTGGGCCTACTCATTGCTCCTGTGACCATCTTTCGTGGTTCTCTTTTACTTCAAACTTGCATTGTAAAAATAAACAGTCCAACTTTGATAAATTGTGTTTCATCATTCCTGCACCCCTTACCCCCAAATCTCTAACCTTAAAATTTTCTTAAAACCATCATCCCCATGAGTTGGGGTATCCTTGTCCAAACAAAAAAATAAAACAACCTTCCTGCTTTCTCCCAAAGTCATTTGCCTTTTTCAGTATCATATTGGACCTTATCATATAAGACCAGGTTAGAAAATTGCCACCATTGCTTCATGTTTTCCCAGAAAAATCACCACACCTCTAAACTTGGAAGCCATTTACTCTGTGGAAAAACATCAGCATCCTCAGAAAAGTGAAAACAGTGTTTTTAGTAGCAAAGAGATCCAAGTCTTGAGGATTTTTATCCATTAGAAATTGTATCCTGGTTTTTAAATACCCAGACCTGGGACACCTGGGTGGCTCAGTTGGTTAAGCAGCTGCCTCCGGCTCAGGTCATGATCCCAGGGTTCTGGGATCGAGCCCCATGTCGGGCTCCCTGCTCAGCGAGAGCCTGCTTCTCCCTCTCCCTCTGCCTGCCACTCTGCCTGCTTGTGCTCTCTCTCTGTCTCTCTGTCAAATAAATAAATAAAATCTTAAAAAGAAAAATAATAAAAAATAAATACCCAGACCTCCATGGCTATGGTTTAAGCCTCCTATCTCCCTTTGCCGTTCTCCTATTTTGGGTTCATTGGTACTTCGTTTTTAACAAAACAAGGTACAGGAAATAGACCTATTTCCCATCCTTTGAAAAAGGAAAATAAGCAGATGCAGAATTCCAAGAATCAAGAGTCTCACTCAGATTAAAATTCTACGTCTAGTTTGCCAAAAAATTTAAAAAAATTAAAAAAATAATTTGCCATCTAATTAGGACAGGAGCATAATTGATTTGTTAGATTTTTCATTTCATTTAAAAAAAAATGTTTTTGAGCGCTCATTATGTGCCAGGCAGGTATGGGTATAGCCTCTGCCTCCAAGAAGCTTAGTCTTATAGGTGAGTCAGTCAAATAAATAGACACCGTATTTTATACATTTTTAGTTGTACATTCCCCTCCCCCCCATATTTAAAGAGCTGAAGTTGGAATATTTCTCTTTTTTTGTGGAGGTTTTTCTATTTTACATATTTAAAATTAAAACAAAATTAATTCCAGTCTAATTAACAAGGAATATTTCTTGATGATTTGGCAGAGTTTAATTGGTGTGGCAGAGTTTAATTGGCAGCATGCTTTTTTTTCTTACTGATGCATGAAGTAATGGTGCATCTTATCATTTATATCCTATGATGAGAATTGGGTGACTTGAGGAGAAAGGGTAACTAATTCAACATAGTGTGTTCAGTAATGACAATATATAGAAGTTTCAAAGGTAGAGCAGACAAGAAAGTTACTAACTCAGTGTGGGGGAGTCAGAGGACTTCACAAGAGAGGTTATGGGGATGATGGAAGAGGAGTAAAGAAGGACAGTATATGCAAAGGTTAGCTTAGTGAGAGCACATGGTGTGTTTCGGAGACAACATTATCCAGTAATGCTAGAATGTGAGGTGGGATACGAGACTACTGTCAGATTTTGCTAAGCCTTGAGTATCAACTGGGTGAAATGATTTGAAATGATGGGAAACCACTGAGGGATGCTCTCTTTTCATTGAAGGATATATGTACCCTTATGTTCAGAGTTACAATTTTGAAAGATAACAGTGCAGCAGTTTGAAAGGGGTTGGAGAAGGTGAAGAGATGGGAAGCATAATACTTATGGGGAATTGTAATAATTCCCTGTTGAGATAAAAGCTTGATTCAAGGGGCGCCTGGGTGGCTTAGTTGGTTGAGCATCCGACTCTTCATTTCTGCTCAGGTCATGATCTCAGGGTCATTGTATCAAGCCCCCCTTGGGCTCTGCCCCTCTTGGGGACTCTGCTTGAGATTCTCTCCCTCTCCCTCTGCCCCTCCCCCCGTGTGTGTGTGTCCGCGCACTTGTACTCTCAAATCTTTTAAAAGAAGAGCTTGACTCAAGACAGTGGCAATGGCAGTAAAGAGGAAAGTAATTGAGGAATATTTAGCAGAAATATTTGGCAAAACTTGATGAGGGGTATGAAAATCTGAAGACATTCACATTTCTCAGTGTTCTGCCTCTGCTTACTAGGCCACTAATTGTGATAGCGCTGCTGAGATTAGGTTAGGTAGGATGGGGAAAAGAAGGCAGTGCTTCAGATACACTGAATTTGAGGTACCAGTGGGACATCAGGAGGAATTGATGTTGTACACCAAGAAGTTTGAGATACGACCTTTTGGCTCTCTGAGTAGCACCATGGTGGTTGGTAAGAACAAGTGCCTTATGAAAGGTGGCAGAAAGGGAGCCAAGAAGAAAGCAGTTGATCTGTTTTCTAAGAAAAATTGGTCTGATGTGAAAGCACCACCTATGTTCAGTGTAAGAAATACTGGAAAAACACTAGTCAAGAGAACTCAATGGAACCAAAATCGCATCTGAAGGCCTAAGGATCATGTTTTTGAAGTGAGCCTTGCTAATCTGCAGAATGATGAAGTTGCATTTATTTTTACTTTTTATTTTTAAAGATTTATTTGAGAGAGAGTGTGTGCGCATTCATTGGGGAGGGTGGTGTAGGGTGGGGCAGAGAGAGTCTTAAGCAGACTTTGCACCAAGGACAGAGCAGGTGAGGGGGTGGGGGGGTGGGGGGGGGCTCCATCACAACCTGAGCGGAAACTGAATCCGATACTTGACCGTCTGCGCCACCCACGTGCCCCTGATGAAATTGGATATGATGGATTTGAGCCACCAGTCCAAGAATCTGTTTAAAATTTAGACATTTAATGGTAACAAATAAAAAATCTTGTTTGTGATGTTTAAAAAAAAAAAAAGTTTGAGATATGGATCTAGATGAAGGTGAGGGCTTGAGAGAGATTTGAGATTGAAATTATGAATATTTTGGTAGAAGTTGAGGCTGTAGGGGTGGAGCAGATTACCTGTGAAAGGATGAATTAAGGAAGGGTTCCTGGCCTCCCTAAGTAATCCACAGGTAGAACTATATTTTATTATAATTGGTTTCTTTTATAATCTATTTTAAAACATTCTAAGAAGGGAGTCATAAGTTTCCTAATGTGTCTGTATTTGTTTGCTAGGGCTGCCGTAACAAAGTACCACAGACTGTGTGGCTTAAATGACAGAAATTAATTTTCTCTATTCTGGAAGCAAGAAATTTGATATCAAAGTGTTGGCAGGGTTGTTTTCTTTGGAGGTCTTTCTCCTTGGCTCATACAAGCTGTCTTTTCCCTTTGTCTTCACGTGGTCTTTCCTCTATGTATCTGTGTCTAAATGTTCTCTTCATGCAAGGACACCAGTCATAGTGGGTTAGGGCCCATCCTAATGATCTCATTTTAATTTAATTGCCTCTTTAAATTAAGACCTTATCTCTAAATACAGTCGTGTTTTAAGGTACTAGGAGTTAAGACTTCAACATACGAATTTTAGGGGGAAACAGTTCAGCCCAGAGCTTTGTGAAAGAGGTCCATGATACAGAAAAGGTTAAGATCCCTGGCGTAGGACAAAAGATTGATCCTTGAGAACAGTAATTGAAAATTTTGGTTAACCAGGCAAGGCAATTCATTTATTTAGTTAGGATATTTCTTTAGCCAGTATTCTGGTTAGTCAGTGTTAATGTTTATTAATTCATATTCATTGGTAACTTTACTATTTGTACTTGAGTGTACATGCTATGGTGACAAAAAATGCAGTGTTCTGCTTTTAAGGACCCCTACTTTCAGACAGAATAATTTGGATCAGAGAATTGTATAGAGAATGGATAATTACTTTGGGAAATGTAATAAATGCAGAAACTTCCTTTCAAATTAGAAATAAAAATAGGTGGCTCTTCATTTTATTTGACTAAAAATGAGATCATTATTCTGTAAGGACACCATCTCTTAACTACGAATATCTGTATAATCACTGATTTTTGTTCATTTTAAAACTTAATTTTTAGTACTTCCAACATACTAAAAGTATGTGTTAAATTTATATGTGATAAATAGATGTAATATTTTACTGTGTTTGCCTGAGATATTTTAAGAAGTAGCATGTTATTGATATAGAGTCCCCTTCTCTCCCTCCTTAGAGGTAGCCACAGAACTGAAGTTGTAGGCAACTTTCCCAGACCCCATGCAGATTTTATATTTTTACTCTGTGTGTCCATAATGAATTAAACAGTATCATAACGTGTGTGTGTGTGTGTGTGTATAGTAACTAGCTTTTCAAACTAGTCATTTTTTGGAGATTTATCCATATTAATACATATAGATCTAGACCATTTTAACTGCTGTATAGTATCTCATGGTGTGAATAAATTATAGTTTATTTATTTCCCTACTGAGAGACCATTAGATTATTTCTCTTTTTTCCTGTGACGAGCAGTGTGGTGATAATAATGGTAATAGCGGCTTCCACTTACTCTGATTATTCTGTGCAGGTACTGTTCTAGGTGCTTACATGCATTATAGCATTTAACACATTTAATTATTAGAGCATCCTATGAGATAGGAACTATTATGCACATTTACATATGAGGAAACTGAGGCAGAAAGGTTAGAAATCACCCAAGGTCATATAGCTAGTAAACATTCTAAAACATGTCTCCTTGTGATATGTATGAGAGAGTTTCTCTAGAGAAGATAAAAGTGTAATTTCTGTGTATGCACATTTTCAACTTTAGAACATGTGACTAAATTGTGCATTGTGGTTGTATCAGTTTACAAAACGTGTTTATAAACAAATGTGTAGGAGCTCCTTTCCCTACATCTTTGACAACACTTGGTCTTATCAGATGGATTTTGCCAATTTAATGGAGGTAAATAATAGTTCTTTCTTTTTTTTTTTTTTTTAAAGATTTTATTTATTTATTATTTGACAGAGACACAGCGAGAGAGGGAACACGAGCAGGGGGAGTGGGAGAGGGAGAAGCAGGCTTCCCGCGGAGCAGGGAGCCCGATGTGGGGTTCGATCCCAGCACCCTGGGATCATGACCTGAGCCGAAGGCAGACACTTAACGACTGAGCCACCCACGCGCCCCAGTTCTTTATTCTTTTTAATGATTGAAAAAAATTCTTCTTTGAAAAATTAGTGCCTGGAAAACCCAAGTGTTTTGTTTTTGGAGGCATTCTGTTTGGGGTGAAATATTTTTAAAGAATAATTAGAGGCTTTTCTCTGAATATGAATGTAAAAAAATTACCAGCTTTCTTCCTCAGCATTAAACTTTACTAAAAATCTTTGAAATGTGCGAACTTTGATAACTTCATTTTAATGATTTTTACTTGGCCTGTATAATTATATCTTAAACTCTTATCCTTCAGAGTCCCTCTTTTTCTTGGAGTTTTGCTAAGTTTCTTCTCTAATTGCATAGGATATAATTTCCCTTAACATATGAAAAAATGGTACCAAAGTACTGCGTATCTTCCCTTTGCCCCTCCAGATCTACTTTCCACCCATTTCCACCCTCTTTGTGCCCTTGAAGGCTGATCCTTATAGACTGCCTCAGTGGGTCTCTTAACCTCTAGTTTGGCCCGTGGTAGGGTAACCATATTTCATGCTTTATGCCTCCTGTCCTGGTAGAACTATTAATAGGGAACCCTTTTCGCATTCGGAAGTGGCCCAGTTTGGGTGACCAATTGTGAGATCACCCGAGCCAATGGAGAGGGGGAACAGAGAGGTTGGCATATTTATTAGTCTGGTTTCTTCCCCTCAGGGTTAGCCATGGCTCACTGCATCCCTTAACTGAAGTCACAGCTCCTGTCAGGTAGCCCTCCAAACACAACTGTCTCTGGGGTCTGTAATAGTTCTTTCTCCATGTTTCTTCAGTTCTTTTTGTTTTGTTTTGTTTTTTTAAAGATTTGATTTATTTATTTGACAGAGACACAGCGAGAGAGGGAACACAAGCAGGGGGAGTGGGAGAGGGAGAAGCAGGCTTCCTGCTGAGCTCGATCCCAGGCTCCTGGGATCATGACCTGAGCCAAAGGCAGACACTTAATGACTGAGCCACCCAGGTGCCCCTGTTTCTTCAGTTCTAAGGGTGGTAACAGATCTCTATTATTAGTGCTAGGGTATCATACTATATCCCTTTTGGTTTTCCTGTATTGTGTCTATATCTTTGTAAATAGTCCCTTTAATAAGTAAACTCTTGCAAATTACCCAGTTTTAGTGTACCATCTCATTCCTGATTGAACCTATACTGATATACAGTTATGACTTGTTATAGCTAAATGAATCTTTCTTTTAAGGTGTATTCAAAACTAGATACAAGCTAGTAATAATGTGAATGTAATACCTGTTTTAATTTGTAATAGAGGTTTTACATACTTTCTCAATTTTCATATGATACCTGTAGGTTGTTAATGTTAATTATCCTTTCATCTTTTCAGATGAAGTTGGAGCTCTTGTTTTTGATATTGGATCCTATACTGTGAGAGCTGGTTATGCTGGTGAAGACTGTCCCAAGGTAAGTGTAGTGTTAATTGGATATGAAAAGGCCATTTATGTAGAATTAAATTCGTGCAGAAATTCTGACTGATTTATAGTAAGACTTTAGTTAGAAAAAAATGACTACTTGATGAAAGCAGGTGAAACTTGTATATCATGTTCTTGACTCTTCCAGGTGGATTTCCCCACAGCTATTGGTATGGTGGTAGAAAGAGATGATGGAAGCACACTGATGGAGATAGACGGCGATAAAGGCAAACAAGGCGGCCCCACCTATTACATAGATACTAATGCCCTGCGCGTTCCCAGGGAGAACACGGAGGCCATTTCACCACTAAAAAATGGGATGGGTACGATGTTTGCTTCTGTGGATTTGATTTATGGAGTATACATGCTATGTTTTAGAGCTAAAACTTGTAAGTCGAATATCGGGTATTTTGTTGTTTTTATTCCACAAGCTGATGTTCCAGGCACTGAGAATACAAAGATGCATTAAACATGTTCCTCTTCCTTAACAGACTCACAGGGGAGATAGATACAAATATACAAATATGTAGGATAAATGTTATAGCTATGTTTGATAAGCAGTGGGATTAGAGAGGAGAGGTATTTAACTCTGTCATTGGGGGTCAGTGATGGTTTTCATAAAGGAGGTAACTTTTTTACTGGATCTTGATCAATAAATAAGGATTAGCCTGACTGGAAGGCTGGGTAAAGGAGAGCAACCAGCATATGTAAAGAGGTGGAGCTGTGTAAGAAGCGTACATGTTTAGAAAGATCATCAATTAAGTATGGCTGTAAGAGTGGATCCATTAGGACCAGTTGCAGGAAAGGTGGGCAGAGAGCAGTCATAATAGGGCTTGTAAACCATGCAAAGGGTATATTAAGCTGGCAACTCTGAAAGGTAACCCCAAAGGAATTTAAACGGAGGTATGAAACGTTCATATTTGTCAGCTGGAGAGATGATTCTAAGAGCAATATGTAGGCTAGATTGGAAGGAGTTAATAGAGACAGGAGGATCAGTTAGGGAGGTGAGAATTCAGATGAGAAGTGAAGAGCGTTGAAATTTTATCACTGATGGTGGAGGTCCTGAGGTGGCTTTGAGAGATATCAAAGAGGTGAAAAGAGAAGAGTTGAAAAAGTTTCCTTGATTTTTGATTGGGGTGATTGGGTACCATGCATTGAAGTAGGATAGAATGGAAGGAGCAAGGTTTATGGTCTTAAAAGGCAAATGTATTACCTGAGATCACTCTTAGTTTCAGTTATTCACGAGAAGGACTCACAGGACTCAGCCTATAGTTGTACTCATGGCTAAAATTTATTACACTGAAAGGATACAAAGCAAAATAGACAGGAAAAAAGGGCAGGGAGTGAAGTCCATAGGAAACCAGCGCAAACTTCTCAGAGTCTTCTCACAGTGGAGTCAGGCAGGATGTACTTAATTCGTCCAGCGACGAGATGTAACAACATGTGTATTGCCTACTGCAGGAGCTCATTAGAGACGATTTTTACTGGGGGTGGTCACGTAGGGACCCTGTGCCTCGCATGTACTAAAAATCCAAGGCTCCCAGAGGGAAAGAAGGTGTTCAGCATAAACCACATTGTACAAACAGTTTAGGCTCAGTGAACTAGTCTTATCATTTAGGGGAAGTTTTATATCAGTGTAGGGAACTGGCCAGTTCCTGGATGCCAGCCAAGGGTTTTTTCTGTACAGCATGCTTTTTTCTGTACAGCATGTAAATGAGTTTGTTATTGCTCAAAGTATTTGAATATAGGTGCTGTTGTAGTAAGCAGGTGAGAAAAATTTTAAGACACGGAGTTGCATTTTAATAGCCAGAAAGAGTGTGAAATATGAGACACGGGTTGAGGATGGGGTTCCTTGTCAGAGCTTGTTCTGTATTTAACCGAAGAGAAGAAAGGGTGCCCATGAAAGAGAATGAGAAGGAATAGTTAGGGATGTAGGAGAATAAATACTCAGCAGAAGGCCAAGGGAAGAACAAGTTCTGGAAGCATAGAAGTGATTCATTCTCATTGTTCTCAGCTGTGACATTGAGATTTACACTAAGAAGGGAAAAGTTAGAGTGACTGACAAAGTTCATTGACCAAAACAAAATCCTCATATGCCTGTGGGAGTATGTTGTACGAGTCATGACATTCTTCTTTGGACTGTGGCAGAGCAAGTTTGTAAACTCTTGAGCAGTCAGTAATGTCAGATAATGTTAAAGAGGTCAAGGGGCGCCTGGGTGGCTCAGTTGTTAAGCATCTGCCTTTGGCTCAGGTCATGATCCCAGGGTCCTGGGATCGAGCCCCGCGTGGAGCTCCCTATTCGGCGGGAAGCCTGCTTCTCCCTCTCCCACTCCCCCTGCTCGTGTTCCCTCTCTCGCGGTCTCTTTATCAAATAAATAAAAATCTTTAAAAAAAAAAAAAGGTCAAGCAATATTACAAATGTGAAGTTTCTGCTGGATTTGTCTGTTAGAAGGTCATTAGTGATTTATGCATGCATTTTTGATGGAATGTTTAGGTGGAAGCCAAATTGAAGGCATATTATATTCCCTGAGGGTTCTTATTTTTAATCTTTTAATCTTTTTTCAAGTAGATTATAAGCTTTTTGAATATCAGATCTAGATCATACCATTCTTTTGTATTTTCTCTTACCATTTGAATTGCATACTGTGCCTCTAGTAAGTACTTATTGAATAATATTTATTTGGTATCACTAATTACATTTGGGACAGGTCTAAGGGTTGTGATGCTGTGGGGGCTGGGGCAACCAAAAAGAATTTCCATATTTATAGAAAACAAAGATGATGTCTATATAAAGTACTATATTATGAAGTAAATCTATGAAATAAGTAGGTTCTGTATATTAAGTGTTAATGCTAAACTGTAGAAACAGTCTCTTAAAAGATTCTTTATTTATCTTCAACTAAGCATTGTTTTCAAGGTGTTAATCTTATATTGTAGTTGAAGACTGGGATAGTTTCCAGGCTATTTTGGATCATACCTACAAAATGCATGTCAAATCAGAAGCCAGCCTGCATCCTGTTCTCATGTCAGAAGCACCGGTAAGACAAGCTTTCTTTTCTGAGTTTCTGTAGTTGTTTTTTAAACTAATTCGAAGAATGTTTTATTTTTCTTTAAAGAGGCATAGAAGTTCATATTTTGAATTTTGAAAATTAGGGAAAGGGGGATTAATTTTTCTATACTATTATAATTTTTATTATTTCAGTAATTAAAATATTCAGAGAACAATAACAAAGCACCCTAAATGGGGTTTGATTATTATTTTTTTTCCCAGGGATTTATTTAACATTTGATTTCCTTGGGCTGCTTCCCATTTGGGTTTATGAATTGTCCCTATGCCCCAGGGGCAGGGCGTATCTGCTTTTATACTCTGCTTTCCAGGAGAGAAGTCAAATGTGGAGCTAGGGCTGGAAATTACTAAACCGAAGTCTCTTGTGAAATGAATTTGGTACAGAGTCCAAAGAGCCCAGCAGGCTAGCATAGCGATCATAAATTATCAGTATTTTGTTCCCTAGTTTCCTTTTAAGTAGGAAAATTTGGTGGTTTAAAATTACTAGATTCACTCTTAAGATTTAATATACTTTATGTTTATAAGAATCGTGATTTTCTTGTACTTTGAAAAGTCAGTAACTTGTAGAGTTTATGGCAACAGATAATTTTACTTCTTATTAAATGATAAATTTTAATTTATATTTACTAAATTTATTTACAAATAAATAGAAATAATACATATATATGAAGATTATTTTCTGTGGTACTCTATTCTATTTTTAATATTAAGTTTACATCTTTGTTAATATAGTGCTATGTTGAATCTTGAAATCAACATTTTAGTTTTTAAACAGTAAATAACTTGCATTTCTTTTTCCCTCTTCTCAAGTGGAATACTAGAGCAAAGAGAGAGAAACTGACAGAGTTAATGTTTGAACACTACAACATCCCTGCATTCTTCCTTTGCAAAACTGCAGTTTTGACAGCGTATCCTTGAATGAGTAATACTCAGCTTTTCTTTCAAAGTAAATGTGGTGCTGCCGTTAAAGAGAATGCCTCCAGCAGGAAGACATGAGCCAGTTCTTTGGCTTTTTCTCTCTTCCTTTGTAGCTATCTGTCTTTCAGTATTTCTTATTGGAATAGATATACCAGAAGTTATTAGGGAAATAAGAAAGAAATGCTCAAATCCTGCTTGTTGACAAGGTTTTTAAAAATTTTGTTTTTAGGAGGGGAGTGTGAATAGAAGGTAATATTTAAGCCAGTTGGATTAAATAAGTTCAAAGATTGCCATTTCTGTTCTCCTCTCTCATTGCCATAGAAAAGTGGAAATTACCTATAAATTCACTTAAGATTTAATCACCAATTTTTAGAAAATCACATATTTATTGTAGACATGTTAAGGGACAGACAAGGAAATACTATGTCCTTATCTCAAAGAATTTGTAATGTAATATTCTTCTTAAAAGGTAAATAATTGATTTAAATAGTACTTTAAGGGCTGCCTGGGTGACCCAGTCGGTTAAGCGTCTGCTTTCGGCTCAGGTCATGATCCCAGGGTGCTGGGATCGAGTCCCACATCGGGCTCCCTGCTCAGCAGGGAGCCTGCTTCTCCCTCTGCCTGCTGCTCCCCCTGCTCGTGCTCGCTCGCTCTCTGTCAAATAAATAAATAAAAATCTTAAAAAAAAAACTGAGGGTTGCTGGAGTGGGGGTTGGGGTGGGAGGGATGGGGTGGCTGGGTGATAGACACTGGGGAGGGTATGTGCTATGGTGAGCGCTGTGAATTGTGCAAGACTGTTGAATCACAGATCTGTACCTCTGAAACAAATAATACATTACATGTTAAGAAAAAAAAAGAAGAAGATAGCTGGAGGGGAAGAATGAAGGGGGGGAAATCGGAGGGGGAGACGAACCATGAGAGACGATGGACTCTGAAAAACAAACTAAGGGTTCTAGAGGGGAGGGCGGTGGGGGGATGGGTTAGCCTGGTGATGGGTATTAGAGAGGGCACGTTCTGCATGGGGCGCTGGGTGTTATACGCAAACAATGGATCGTGGAACACTACATCAAAAACCAATGATGTAGGGGCGCCTGGGTGGCTCAGATGGTTAAGCGTCTGCCTTCGGCTCAGGTCATGATCCCAGGGTTCTGGAATCGAGTGCCGCATCCGGCTCCCTGCTGGGCGGGGAGCCTGCTTCTCCCTCTGCCTCTGCCTCTCTCTCTCTCTCCCTGACTTTCATGAATAAATAAATAAAAAATTAAAAAAAAAAACTAATGATGTAATGTATGGTGATTAATATAACAATAAAAAATTAAAACTAAAAAAAAATCTTTATGAAGAGAATAGAATTTATTTGTATGATGTGGGGGAAAGAGCCCTGTATTTAGAGTTTAAGTTGAAATGCTTACAAACTGTGATTTTTGAATTAAGTACTTAAAACCTAGCTTTACTTTTTACTCATTTATGCCGTATACCTCCCTGGATTGCTGTAATATTCAAGTAAATTTTACATATATATGAGAATCACTGTGGTAACTGTAATCTAACATTGTCTATAGTGCTGTGTTCTGCTTTTTTTTTCTTTTTAAGATTTTATTTATTTGACAAGGAGAGAGAGAGGGAGAGAGCAAGCACAAGCAAGGGAACAGCAGGCAGGGTGAAGCGGGCTCCCTGCTCAGCGGGACTCGATCCCAGGACCCTGTGATCATGAACTGAGCCAAAGGCAGACGCTTAACCGACTGAGCCACACAGGTGTCCCTAGTGCTGTGTTTTGGAGATGATTTTAGTGAAAGTGTGGAGGTAGAAAGTGTAAGTGTTCTTTCCGGTGACTTAGTTTATAGTTGAAGATTTCTATTAGACTTCAGAAGGAGTTGTGGAAATAGGTTTGGGTCAAACTGTAGAGACCTTGCATGTTAGATTTTTAAAATTTGAACTTTAGACTCTAGTATAGCATTGCAGGTTTTTGAGTAGAGGCTGGAGAATGCTAGCTAGCACTGTGTGCATTATCTCATTTAATACTCATAATAAGCCTCTCAGGAACATGGTCAAAGTAAGCAAACTAGTTCAAGTTCACAATTTAAAAGTGGCTTTACTGATTTTGAATATAGGTCTGTTTGGCTACTTCCTTACAAGGAGTGTGTAAACAGAATGGGGCATTGTTCTATTTTTTTAACCTTTTATTATGGAAAATTTCTAACACAAAAGAAGATAGAATGTTATATTGAACCTCCATGTGCCTATCACACAGTTCAGTTTTCAACACATAGCTAACTAGTAGTAGTTACAACCCTGCCCACTCCCCCTCCCACTATGATTTTGAAGTAAATCCCAGACATGGTATAATTTTATCCATAGAAACTTTAGCATGTATCTCTAAAAGATTTTACCATGTGTCTGAAGACAAAAAAAGAAGTAATCACAACTTTTTTAAAAAACACTGTAGTATATTTGAGTCAGGACCTGAACAAGGATCATACGTTGTATTTGTTCAGTATGTCTCTTAGGTCTCTTTTAATCTATAGATTCTACTCCCCCTGACCCTTTTTTTCTCTTGTTATTTGTCTGTTAAGGAAGTAGATTGTCCTGTAGAATTTCCTACATTTCTGGATTTAGCTGACTAGTGTCCTTTTACTATGTTCTTCTAGCCCAGTGGATCTCAAACCTTTTACATCCAGAGCTTTTATTTATGTGGATTGTATCTGGCAGTGTTTACCATATTGGAAATTAAAATAGAAACCAAAAAAATTAGATTTCTTAGTTTAAGTAAATTAATAATAAATCATTATATGTTAATGTAAAATATTTTAATGAAAATCAGTTGATTTCTGAAACCCAAAAAATTACGAGAAGAGTGGAATTATTTTACATATTTTCAGATCTCTTTAATGTCAGGCTTAATAGCAGATGTTGGATTCTCATATCTGTCTTTTGAGTTCAGTCTGTTCTGTATCACACGTGACATGGTCTCTGGAAAAGTCGCATATACACTCATGAGAGGGTGAGAGTGAAAAAGGCAAATAACATCTTAGTATTATTCTAAAAATTGTTTTGACCTCAAACATTTTGTATGGCTTCAGGATTCCTTTACACTTTAAAGAATTACTGAGGACTGCCAAGATTTTGTTTATGTGGATTATATGTCAGGATTACTGTGAGAAATTAAAACTAAGAATTGTTTTTTTTTTTAAAGATTTATTTATGAGAGTGAGCAGGTGTGTGAGGTGGGGGAAGGGCAGAGATGGGGAGAGAAGTAGATTCCCAGCTGAGCTCGGAGCCTGATGCATGCGGGGGCCTGATGTACGCATGGCTCAATGCGGGGCTTTATCTTATGGACCCCCAGATCATGACCTGAGCAAGAACCAAGAGTCAGGTGCTCAACTGACTGAGCCACCCGGGTGCCCCAACTGAGAATTGTTTTAGCATTTATTTATTCACTTAAATATGACCAAAAAAGACCCATTAAGGTTAACATAAATACCATTTTTATGAAAAAGATATATTTTCCAAAACAAAAATATTAGTGAGAAGGATAGCATTGTTTTATCTGACTTAACTGATAGCTGGGTTCTCATATCTGCCAACCTCAGGCCCTGTCCTCTTGACACCTCAGGCTAGTAAAGAGGGTCTTCTGCTGTCCAAGCTGCATACTGTTGGAGAATGCAGTTAGCTGCTGTGATTTTGCAGCCTCTCTATTTTTGTTGGGCCTCCTAAAGTCCTGCCCCTGAAGAGTTTAGCAGTCAGTCAGAGATGTGGGTATATTTTATACTCTGATTTTGGGTTTGACCCCTTCTGTAGTTCTCTGACTTCTAGGGTTTCTACCTTACCTGTCCAGCTTTTCTTCCAGCCCTGAACTCCTTTCTCTGTTCACTCAAGGTGGTAAAGTTGCAATTTTCCACCACTGCTTTCCCAACCGTAGCCATGGAGGTGGGGAGCACTTTCAGGCAAGGAAGCTACAACTTGAACTTCTTACCCCTTCCAGTTGCAGTTTTATGAGAGTAAATTTTGGCTGAATTTTGACTGCTTTTGAACACTTTATCTTAAAATGGTCATTTAAGATAATTTGTCCAGATTTTGTTACTTATAGGAAGGTCCATATACCTTTATGCCACTTTTTAGTCTGGTATTACTGCATCTGTCACTTTGTATTAATAGAGCATCAGATTAATGTTTATGTATATAGTTGACCAGAGGTCAATAGAGTACCAGTACTAGCAAAGATAAATCACCAACCTGTCTTTCTGGCCATTGATTCTCATTGATTCTGATCATTCTTACACATTGCTTGGTTTTCTGCCCTTAGCCCTTCATCTCTCTTGACATGCTCTTTCTGGTTTAAATTATCCATTTCCTTGGCTTCAGATACCAGTTCTACACTAACAAATTCCAAATCCGTATCTGTTTTGTATCCCAGATCTTGTGAGCTCCAGGCGCACATCCAGCTGTCCTACTAGAACTTTTTGTATTAATTATCTGTTGAAGCACTTTAAACTCATTATGTCCAAAACTGAATTAATCTTCTCTCCCCTCAAATTTATTCCTCCTTCTTTATATCTTCTTACTCGCAGTTGTGCAGACTAGAAATCTTTCTTTTTACCCCTTCTAATTTAGTCAGTCATCAAGACCTTTTTTTTTTTTTCTCCCCACTACCTCTCAAATTCATTGATTTCTCTCTCTCCACTGCCACTGCGTTCAGTGCAAGCTATTTCTGGGATTACTGTAAGCCTTCCTCTTACCTTGCCCATTCTTTTTACTCCCCTCTAATAATCATCTTTAATTGCAGGCTGCTTTAAGCCAGAATCATCTTCAACATTCTTGCAGGCTCTGCTGAACTACTTTGCACTTTGCTGGCCTCACTGTACCCTCTTGCCGCCTGCCCTTTCCACATGTTCCTCTATCTTCCCTGTGTTTTCCTCCCTAGCTTACATTTAGATTTCCCCAGGGTTGGTTAGGTGGGCTCTCCATTACAACCCCGGGGCACCCTGAGTTGTTCTTTTCACAGGTTACTGGTCTCTACTAAACAGGATATCCTTCAGGGCGGAGTCCATTTAGGAGCACCTTTTTGTGCCTTCTGTGCTTGGGAATGTCAGGGCCAGACTGAATACCTTCCTTTATTCAGTACCAGACTTAACACTAGGCACCTAATAGATGCTCAATAAATACTTGATGACCAAGTGAATGGCCCTCCTCCTGCATACTGGTTTATGAGGTTCATGTGACACATGCTTTCTGCAGCACAGAGCTGTGGAAGATGGGGTCTGCCAGTATTGGTTGGCTGTTGAATCCACCTGGAATAGCTTTCCCATTGAGTTGTGGGAACTGCCACACTGCTGAAATGGTTGTTCTTTAACCTATGTGGAGAATGGTTTTAGTTCCTAGCTCAAATGCCACAGCCTCACACCGTTTTACTGAGTTTCTATAGATTTTGTTAAATAGAAGTCTTTTCATTTGTCTCCAGAGACTTTGAGTGATTGTGCTAATTTTGACCAGTTTAATAGATGTCTCTCTGGGATAAAGGTTTCCCTGACTCCCTCTCACCATCATTTTGGAAGTGCTGCTTGTTGTCATTTGTCTTTAAGCCAGTTATTTGACACCAGTTTTCATCCCTGGATTAACTTTAACACCTTTTAAGCCATAATACACATGTTTAAGAATGCCTTAATAAAACTTTCCCTTTACAAGCCTTGATACTTTCTTTTCCTTAATGCTTTAAACTAGATTTGCTAATGGTCGTTCTACTGGGCTTATTTTGGACAGTGGAGCCACTCATACCACTGCAATTCCAGTTCACGATGGCTATGTCCTTCAGCAAGGTAAATGGATTTAATGAGGGTATGCTGAGATGATGTTAGCTGTCATGAAGACGTAGATAACAGAGCAGTGAATTGGACTATCAAGTCATATCAGTTTCCAAATAATGTCTCTTTATTAAGAGTTTTTAAAACATCTCTATAATGTATATTTGAAACTGATGCATGGCTTCATTCATGCTTAGAGGGATAGTTCAGTTAATTCTACTTGAAAAAATTATTCATATGTAAATACACAGAAGAATTTGTCCCAAGGAGCTTGGATTTAATGCTGTCTTAGCCTTGTTTAATCTGTTTTCATAGGCATTGTGAAATCCCCTCTTGCTGGAGACTTCATTACTATGCAATGCAGAGAACTCTTCCAAGAAATGAATATAGAACTGATTCCTCCATATATGATTGCGTCAAAAGTAAGTGATGCTTGAATTTTCTCTTTGGGATTTATCTCCAACTCCCCACCCCCATGTTGTGAACTCTATTAACCTAGCACATGCTCTTGGTACTCAGGAAGCTGTTCGTGAAGGATCTCCAGCAAACTGGAAAAGAAAAGAGAAGTTGCCACAGGTTACAAGATCTTGGCACAATTACATGTGTAATGTAAGTACCCTTATTCTCTTTATAAAACTATTATAGGCTATATGTTTTTGAGTAGAATGTGAGCAGTTATTATTTTTTTTTCAAGATTTTATTTGAGAGAGAGAGACAGCACAAGTTGGGGGAGGGGCAGAGGGAGAGGGAGCAGCAGGCTCCCCACTGAGTGCAGGGCCTAATGCGGGGCTCACTCCCAGGACCCTGAGATCATGACCTGAGCTGAAGTTGGATGCTTAACCAACTGAGCCACCCAGGTACCCTGAGCACTTTATAGTTTTAATGGTATTTTACAAACAAAAATAATAGTTTATTTTGAGAGGGAAGGGATGCTTTTCATATTTGTCAAACAAATTATCTCAACAAACTATTATATATATTCATTTGGATTACAATAAGACCTGGAAGGAACTTTGGTTTTGGAGTAAAAACAAACATTATGCTATTCTGTACATTTTTCGTCTAAGATAGGGAATGGTTTTAGTATGTAGAGACCTGCTATTATGGCTCAGTTATGTTCTCTTTTTTAACATCAGTCAGCCATATTAAAAAAATGTGTCATTATTCATAGTAAGGAGCCAGTAAGATTCTCTTTACTAAAGATCCATCTCTGAACATACAACTTAAAGGAAGAGGGGTTAGTAAAACCTCTCACACCACAGATGTATATGCATTTCTAACAGTAAAAGGATATGAAAGCCATAATTTACTATGTCAGAGATGTATCCTCTCTGATACTTTTTTGCACCTAAAGATAAAGATTTTTTGTGGGTGTTCAGTAGAAGGAAAAATTGTGAAGATGATTAACAATTTTGCCTAGATATTAGATTTTTCCTTAGCAGCCTAGAGGTTGTATGTATTTCGTAGCAAAATTTTTTAATTGTTTTTACACTATGTGCAGTCATTAAAAATTACATAAGATGCCATGTATGTGTACATGTACACATATTCAGATAATGAAATCTTGCTTCTAAGTTTAGGCTTATTTTTAAGGAAAAAACCGTGTTCTCAAACCAGTTTTGTTATGCAGGACAGGTACAGGGGTTCCTGATTTTTTTTATTTCATCATTGTTCCATAACTATTGTTAATTAATTAATTTATTTTTTAAAAGATTTTATTTATTTATTTGAGAGAGAGAGAATGAGAGACAGCATGAGAGGGAGGAGGGTCAGAGGGAGAAGCAGACTCCCTGCTGAGCAGGGAGCCTGATGTGGGACTCGATCCCGGGACTCCAGGATCATGACCTGAGCCGAAGGCAGTCGCTTAACCAACTGAGCCACCCAGGCGCCCTAATTATTGTTAATTTAAATGTGGTATAATATAGTTTCTAATGCAAATGTTTAGAATTGGGTTTCTTGATACTCTGAGTCCTTGCTGGATAGACTTATACCCTTGAAATGACTTTGCCATCCAGGAACATGGTCTGGTTTCGTTAAGAAAAGTATTTTAAATATAATATTACAAAAGTATAGATTGCAAAGACAAATCTCCATAACCTTGTTTCTTAAAAACTCTTTTTTTTTTTTTTTTAATCCATAGTGTGTTATCCAGGACTTTCAAGCTTCAGTACTTCAAGTATCAGATTCAACTTATGATGAACAGTATGTTTTCTTATCTACAAGATTTATAATAGCTCATTAAAACCTTCATACTAAACTTCTAAACACTGAATACTTCATAAATGAGGAGAGAAATCGATTTGTTTAGTTAAAGAATTGCAGAATATGCTTAACTGGTCTAAAGGTAAAAAGTTATGGTAAGAAACACTGACTAACATAAAAGAAAGATATTCTCACTCTGCTTTATTACAAGTTGATAATTTCTTAGTTTATATTTTGAGCAGGATTTTTTTTTGTCTTTTGTTTAATGTTGTTTAATATGTTTTCAGAGTAGCTGCACAGATGCCAACTGTTCATTATGAATTCCCCAATGGGTACAACTGTGACTTTGGAGCAGAACGGTTAAAGATTCCTGAAGGATTATTTGACCCTTCCAATGTAAAGGTATAAAAGCTTGTTTCATAATTAGCTTGACTTGTCCCATATATGTGAAGATCTTGTGTAATTATAAAACCTAAATAAGACTGACTAGATATTTTTGGGTGTGTTGTTTGAAGTTCTTCTGTTAACTACTAATTTTTATTTTGTTGTAGGGATTATCAGGAAATACAATGCTGGGAGTCAGTCACGTTGTCACTACAAGTGTTGGAATGTGCGATATTGATATCAGACCAGTAAGTGTCAGCCTCCTGCTTGCAGTATAAAGGTATTTTTTTGGGTAAGGAAGTACCCCCAGATCAGTATTTAAGTTGTCAACTTTGGCCATTGACTTTGAAGTCCATTTTAGAATGTGTAAAATCATGAAGTAGTGGAAAAGGAAAAATGCAGAACTCTAGAGCTATGGTGTCCAGTGTGGAGGCTACCAGCCACATGTGACAATTTAAATTAAAATAAGTAAAAATTTAAAATTCCATTTTTTAGTTGCACTAGCCACATTGTAAATGTAGCTAACGGCTACTGTTTGACAGTGCAGATAGTGAACATTTCTATCGTCACTGAAAGTTCTTTTGGACAGTGCTCTTCTAGAGATTTCCTAAAACGTGACAAACCAAAATATATATTATTGGTGATTTTTCTTGTGTAATTTTGCTACTTTTATTGTTTAGGAAGGTATGGGTTTAAATTATGTAACTTTTACATGGAGTTTAGAGAATCAACCTTCATATTTTTTGTGCTTTGCCAAGTTTTATATACTAACTCCATATTATATATATACTAATTATTAGATTGATTATATCTTATTTAAACTCTAGATTCAGGGGCACCTGGGTGGCTCGTTCGGTTAAGCGGCTGCCTTCAGCTCAGGTCATGATCCCAGGGTCCTGGGATTGAGCCCCGCATCAGGCTCCCTGCTCAGCAGGGGTCTGCTTCTCCCTCTCCCTCTGTGCTCTCTCAAGTAAATAAATAACATCTTTAAAAAAAAACTGGGGTGCCTGGGTGGCTCAGTCATTAAGCATCTGCCTTTGGCTCAAGTCATGATCCCAGGGTCTTGGGATCGAGCCCCGCATCGGGCTCTCTGCTCGGCGGGAAGCCTGCTTCTCCCTCTCCCACTCCCCCTGCTTGTGTTCCCTCTTTCGCTGTGTGTCTCTCTGTCAAATAAATAAATAAAATCTTTAAAAAAAAAAAAAACTGTTGGAAACATTTGGAACTAATTTTTTTTTTTAATCCTAGGGTCTCTATGGAAGTGTTATAGTGGCAGGAGGAAACACGCTAATACAGAGCTTTACCGACAGATTGAATAGAGAGCTCTCTCAGAAAACTCCCCCAGTAAGTTTTGTTTGTTCTTTAGTAGTATTCTTCAGTCTTGTGTGTCCTCATCGCTGGTGTAATCTTATAGATAAGGTTTGTTTTTCAGTAGTAGATTGATATTTTGTGTGTGCCTAATACAGTATTACCTAAAAAAACGTTAATAGCCCTTGTTACTTAAATTTTCATAGATGACATCTTTTCATAGATGACTCTTGTACTTGAATCTTTTATTCATTGATTCCATATTTAAATACCTGTAGTCTGCTAGGCACTAGGGGATATAAACTATAATCCCTGCCCACTAAGGGCTCAGTCTGCTAGGAGGAATAGACATGCATAAAGACTGTAACGTGCTAAGTGGTTTTAGTAGGTCATGAACCAGGCACTCTAGGGAACACTCTAGAGCGAGCACTTAACTCCCTCATGAAGAAACTGAATGAATAGTTCAACTGGTTGGTAATTTATGAAAGGACATCTAGGTGGAGGGAATGCCATGTGCAAACTATGAAGGGAAGATGGCATATTCTGATATTTCAACGTAGTTGGCTTAGTCTGTGCAGAAGTGGGAAGAGTGATATGGCTGGGAAGATGGATGGTTTATTAATTTCCTAGGGCTGCCATAACAAAGTACCACAAACTAAACTGGGTGGCTTAACACAACAGGAATTTATTCTCTCTGTTCTGGAAGCCAGAAGTCTGAAATCAACATGTCAGCAGGCTCTCCTCTCTCTGAAACATACAGATGAGAATTCTTCTTTTCCCTCTTAGCATCTGATGGTTTGCGAGGAGTCCTTTGGTGATTACTGATTGCAGTTCCAACACTTCAGTCTGTCTCCATTGTCATAGGGCAGTCCTCTCTTGTGGGTCTATTCTCTTCATTATAAAAACTCCTGTCCTATTGGATTAAGGGCCCACTCTGCTCCAATATGTCCTTAATTTGTATCCTGATTACACTTGCAAAGAACCTATTTCTAAATTAGGTAACATTCACAGGTACCAGGGACTAGAACTTCAACATATCTCTTTGGGGGACACAATTCCACCCACACAGATAGGTACCAGGTCATGTTGCTTATTAATAGTGAACCTCTGGGATAAAATTTGGCAGAGGACTGCAGAACTCCTATGTTTGTTTTAAAAAGATCACTGGGTGCATTATGACAATTTTAAAAAGGATTTTAAAAGGATTAGAAGAACGTGGTTTGGGGAGAAGATCTGGTACACATTGATAACAGAGCAGTAGTCATAATCTTTAGATTTTAAAACTTCTATCAAGTAGTTTTTTGTATGTTACTCTGTACTAGTTATTACATTAAAAGAAACTTATTAAGGGTTACATGGGCCCTAATTGTATCTATAGAATTTCTATATTTGGGAGTCTTTTTTGTTTCTCATATAAAGGAACATTTTATATATGGCACATTTTTAGAATTGTTATTTAAGTTGTTATATTGTTATTTAAATATTGATAATAGGCACAGGATTGACACCTGACTTGTATTTACTACATTCTTGGAGATATAGTCTGACCTGGAAAAGACTTTAATTAGATTTGATAGGAAGTCCCAGAATAATGAATATATAGACCTGGGCTGTCCAAGGTCTGGTCAAGAGCAGTTAGGTATTATCCTTATCATTTAGGAGGCAATTAAAAATCAATGCAATAACAGGGAAAAAAATTTCCTCATGATCCATATCAACCAGTTCCTCACCTACAAAAATCCATGTTCATCCCTCCTGCTTCCAGCACCCCCTCCCTCCTGTATCACATATTCTACCCCCAAAACATACACATTTATTCACTGTGAAAAAGACTCAAAACTATGTGTTCATATAAAATAATAGGGAAGTATCAACAATTTGAGAACTTTCCCCAGAAACAAAGTCCTAGGTAGGGGGAAAATCTCCTGATATAGGGAGACAGGGACAGTACTGAGCCATAAACTGTGTTTATCAAGAGAGTTCAAAATATAAACACTAATTTGGGAGGAAATCAATATGAATAAAAAACTTAACCTGAAATCTAATGTCTGCATTTTGATTTGGAAGTGGAGGGGGGTGGAGTGACCTTAGATAGGAAGGGATTAGGACAGCGTGAAGGCCTAAAAGAGTAGTAGCTAGCAAGTTGAGGAGGATTATATAGAAAGGGTAGCAGGTTGGGATGACAGATTTGGTGTTAGAAGAAATGAAATAATATATGAAGCACTTAGCATAGTATCTGATTTATAAGTATTCAGTATGTGTTTGCTATTCTAGGATATAAACTGTGAATGCCATACTTTTTAGTATGTAGTTCGTAAGGTTTATATAATTTATTATTAAATATTATACATTAAAAGCCACAATCAAAGTAGTTTAGTCAAAATACTTTATACAGTAATTCAACCCATGCCTACTATTAGCCTAGCTGTTGCAAAATAATCACATATAATTGGTGTTTGAAAGTCATTAGGCAGTCAACTGAATTTTCTGAGTTGAGTCATCTGTTTTGATTGTACTAATACTTAATTTTCCCTCTATTTTAGAGTATGCGGTTGAAATTGATTGCAAATAATACAACAGTTGAACGGAGGTTTAGTTCATGGATTGGAGGCTCGATTCTAGCATCTTTGGTTAGTAAACTGAAAAATAGTCTTATTGAATGATTTAACTTAAGTGTACCAGTGAATATAGTAAAAAGACTAAAAATAATTCTAGTGCATCATTTATCTCTGTATTTTATAACTATCAGATGAGTAGAGGACCTAATAATACCAGTTTCACATGTTCTAATTTAACAAAATGCTTCAGTGCCTTATCAGTGGCTATTTGTCAGCCGAATTTCAATTTCCCTTCTCAAAGGTGGGAATTTACTAACTTACTCACGCCTCTTCTCATAGTCCCATTGGCACTGGTCAGGACTTCTCTGTAGCACACTTGAAATTAAATCATTCCTTCTCAGGTCCTGGTTGTTCCCTGGCCTCTTGGGGAGGTAGAAGAAATCAGGAGTTGGCTCTTGGGGCAAATGGTGAAGTCATAGTGCTGGGTTTTGCATGTTGCTTTGACAGGTGCTTGCTTTGAATCACGAGAAAAAGTCCTTGTACTTACCTGCAATCCTAGACTGGGGAGAATTTCCCCTTCACCTCAGAGCAGCCAAAGTAAATGTCATGAAGTACTTATACTGAACATTTTTAAGCTAGTAAATGTCTTCTTATGTATTTGTTCTATTTGCAGTCTTTTACTAGATCTTAGATCAAAATGGAGTACCACGCATGAATCCACTTGAATAGAGTCAATCTTAGGGAATGAATTTGTCCTACTTATATGTTTTATTACTAATGTAGCTTAGGCTCCTTCCTCCTCGGGTCATTTTCCTCCTTTCCATTGTCTATAGTGCCTTTGTACTATCAAGTGTGTACTTGCAAAACTTTATCCTAGTCCTGATGAATGAGCACTTTTGAGATCTAAGTGCTGCCATTAGTCAAGTGCTAGGGTATAGCTCTTCAATTCTGTACTGGGATCAAGCCTTCCAACGACAGTTTCTATTGTTGTCGTAGGTTGGCAGCAAGCCATCATAGCTAAACCTCCCATCTTCCTGTCACAGCCATTTTCTAAAGCCTCCGTGTGAATAGGAAGACTTAATATTCTTTCCAAATAGTGTCTTTGAGTGTTCTGGAGGAGGGCTGAAATAGGGGAGTGATGGAGGACTATTTGGGGGAGGGGCCTAAGGGTTCTTTAAAGATTGGGAGTTGTGAAAAGATATTTAAAAGTATTTTCTAATAAAAAGGCACAATATATAACTTTTCTTTCCATTTTATAGGGTACCTTTCAACAGATGTGGATTTCCAAACAAGAATATGAAGAAGGAGGGAAACAGTGTGTAGAAAGGAAATGCCCTTGAAAAGAGTTCCCAAAGCTCTACCTTCCTGTGTCACCTTAAGTTTCATAGCTTTAGTATACTCAGGAAAAGAATGACCATCTTTTGTAGAATGTTTATACATTTTTGCATATTTCAATTTCCACTTAAATTTTTTAAGGCTTTAACTGGCTCTATAAATTAAGTTTGTGCTTTCCTTGAAATGCACTTATTCTTATTACAAGCATTTTATAATTTTGTATAAATGTCTATTTTCTCTAAATATTTTGCTTTCAGTAAAATGCTTTCCAACTCTGTTTAGTATGTCAGTTACCAGTGACTAGTAGAATTGGTTTTTATTGACTAGTAAAACTTATTGCCTATGCTTTTTACCTTAGGCTTGCAAAATTAAATAAAAATTATTAGCCATTCCAGAAATACTTTTTTGGATTATTGTTGTGTTATGACTTAACTACTTTAAGGACTAAATATATTTATCATGATTTTGAGTGAAAGTACTCACTGTTTATTAACAGTAATATCCACACCCCCTTCATATGCTATTAACATAAAAGTAAAAATGTTACCTGGATCCAAAACGACCTTACAGCCTCTGCTATAGCAGTTGACATTACTTTCCCACCCCAGGGTACAGGTGATGTTAATTAAAGTCTATTTAGATGTCAGAATTTATAAAGTGGGTATCTGAACTTTATACCTGATTTTTAAAAAATTTTGGCAGAAGCATGACCACTTCCAGAGTTAGCATGCATATTAATTCTTAAAAGAGTTGATAGTCATTTGACTAAAAACACAATTTCTTTATAAAATTACTTAATACATATTTACTTTTGTATATAGACTTATCAAAGGAAAACAAAATGGCAACTTAAGAATTCAGACATTTTACATAAGACTTGACTTCTGGGCTTCAGAAAGATGTGGAAACTTTTTCTGAAGAAATTTTTCTTTCTTTTTCTCTAAACTTTTCTTTCTTGCTTCAATGCGGGCTCGTTTCTCAAGTCTCAATCTAGAATAATAAAAGCATAACAGCAATTTATACAAAACTATTCCCGTTACTCAGTACTATCAAAGTATGTCCAAATCCATTACCTAAAAGCCTCAGTCATGCCAGCCTCCATCTTAAGTGTGTCATATAGACTATTAAACTTGAATAATCACTGTAAACCTACACAAGTCAGAGATGAACTTGAAATAAAAACCCTCTGTAACCCTACACCAATTCTTCTGTTTCCTACCTGAAAAGAATGAACAGATCATGTGAGCCTGTAAAAGACTGGGCTACCTTTCTATACTTTATTTTAAAAGCACTAGTTTTATTGAATACAATAGATTTTTCTGTACCCTGAGATATATCCTGAGACTTTTAGGAATTCCCTAATTCCAAATAGCACTCAGTCTACCATATCATTTTTCCCTACAACAGAGAGAATAAAACTCTACTAACAGATGATGCTTACGTGCTAGTTAGACTCGCCACTTTCTATGTGAGTTTGCTTCTACCCATCACCATCCTGGAGCATGAAGCATTTGTGCCTCAGCTAAAATTATTTTGACCTCTAAGGTCAATTACGAATCAAAATTGCAAATGACAAATTCATCATGGATGCCAACCCTCTGCTGTACTTAAGATGATATTTTCCAGGATACTGTATGGATCACTAGGCATAAGTTTATATAAAATATAACAAGAATTAAGAGCTATGTAGTGAATAACTTAATAGGCCAGTGCTGTGGGAGAGGTCATAGAAATTTGAGATAAGAATTCTATCTGGGTGAAGACCAAAATAGGTGTAGATGTTTAAAAATACAAGGTATATTGTAAATTAAGTATAATGACTAAGCAAAGCTGAAATCAGATTACCCATTCTATTCATCAATCTTTGCTCCAACTAAATTTTGGCCATTAAAAAAATCAATGAACCCATATGAAAGAATAAGGTTTGTTATTCTTAAGAATAGTCAGAAGATTATGCTTCATGCTCTGAAGGTAAGGCTAAAAAGGTAGTTTCAAAAATAGAATAGTTAGAACATGTATAAGGCCTATAAGAGTGACACTGGATTCATAAATTCTCATACGTTATTTTAAAAGTCAACTATAGCTTCACCTTGTATGACTAAGGGACAAAAGCACCAAATGGCACATTAGGCTTAGAGAAACTGGAGGAAAAAAACAGTGCAGTTGAATTTCTTAATTGCTTAGCATCTGAACTGGGCCTTAAAATGTGAATGGTGGAGATTTCAGACCTGTAGATAAAGGAGCAACAAAAGGAAAATGAGCAAGACTATTCAGGAAATAAGAAATGTATGACTTTTATGAAGGATATGCAGCTAACACTAAGTTGTGGAAATGGGTGGGAAGGAGTTGGGATTTGTTCTGTAGACAAGAAGCTACTGTAGATTTTTGAACAACACTGAGTGATAAAAAAGGTTTGAGGAAAATGAGCCAGGAAGCAATATGTGAATGGACTGGAATGAGGAAGATGTTCAATAATTCATTTTGATGAAGAGGGAATGCACTAGGGCAGAGATGGAGTACAAAGGACAGACCCTGGAGACCTGCAAGAAGAATTAAATCAAGGACTGACCGCATCTAGAGCACTGATGATGAAAAAGATGAGTGCTACTTAATGCCCATGTAAAACGATGTACTATATAAAAGGGTTCTGGACCTAATTCCATGGGTGGTGGGCCCCCCTACCCCCCCCTCCTACCAAGCAATTCTCAGACACCAGCAGAATGTCTGAGACTTCCAACTTAATTCTGACACTATCTACATGGAAATTGCATCAGAGGTCGTCACCTGTGCTCCACAACCCGCTACAGGCTGGAAGTTCCCACAACTTTTTGACCTTCAAATGCCAGTTCCAAGTCCAGGTTGTTATCTGTACTTCTGACAGGCTAGCTGTAAATCAGAGGTTCCAAAGACCCCTCCTTAGGTTCGATTAATTTGCTGGAGTTGTTCACAGAATTCAGGAAACCCCTTTACTCACTAGATTACTGATTTATTATAAGAGGATATAAACTCAGGAGCAACCAGATAGAAGAGGTGCACAGGGCAAAGAGTGGGGCATCCCACTCTCCTCCAACTTCCAGGTGCTACTCACCAAAAGTGAAGCTCCCTGAACCCTGTGCTCTTGGGTTTTTATGGAGGATTCATTACATAGGCATGGCTGATTAAATCACTTGCCACTGGCAACTGGTTCCCCTCCAGCCCCTTTCCCCTCTCCAGAAATCAGGGAGTGGGACTGAAAGTTTCAACCATCTATTCAAAGTTGGTTCCTCTAGCAACTAGTCCCCATCATTAGGTGCTCTCCAAAAGTTACATCATTAATGTAACAAAAGATGCACTCCCCTCACCCTAGCTCCCTTTCATGCGATAACATGAGCTCCTATGTTATGCAACTGAAGTATCTGGACCTTCCTTTTCACATTACAGAGGGATTTAATCATGTATTTACATACAGATTGATGAATAGAAGGGCAATACAAATTTTTGAAAGGATATACACTAGAATGTTAACAGAAGCTATTTCTGGATGGTGAGATTATGGAAGACTTTAACTTCATCTTTTCTACCTGATTCTTCTATTTTTTCCCACAATGTACATGTATTACTTACGTAAAAGCTTAACTTGTGTTAAGTTTCATTATTAAGGGTATTTGTGCTCACCTGACAAAACGTTCCACGTAGGGCATTGCAAAGAATCGTTTCCTATTGTATCTTTTATTTAGGTACCAAGGTATAGGCCACTGCTTGAATTTGTGCCTGCCAAGAAAACAAAAAGGTACTGCCTTAATAGAAAATATTTAATACATTTTTCACTTTTTACAAAAAGTTTTAGCCATCTTTGAGCTAAATATGTTTCAATAAAATGAGATGTAACTGGCTTTCTTTTTTAAACGGGCTTTTAAAAGATTTTACAGGGGCACCTGGGTGGTTCAGTTGGTTAAATGTCCGACTCTTTATTTCGCCTTAGCTCATGATCTGAGGATCATGAGATCAAGCCCCATGTCGAGCTCCACGCTGAGCACGGAGCCTGTTTAGGATTCTCTTTCCCTCTGCCCCTCCCCCTGCAATAATATTAATATAACATAACATGCTACATGTTCTTGTTGACAGAAAAAAAACCTTAGATGAAATGTTTTTAAGAAGGAGCTCTGCATTTAAAAGGTTTAGCATCTTAAATATTTTAACATGCAATAGAAAATTAGGGAAAAGGCACTGGAATTAAAATGTTTGAGTTAATAAACTACATTGGAAAGATGACATAATTGCTTTGTTTACTACTTTGTTTAGCTCTGGAAAGTTAAAAAGCAAAATTTTTAAAAATCTGGAAGAGAATAGCACTCATCCAGATTCTAGTATTGACATAGATTCTCTCCTTTATCCTCACCCTTTCCTAATTGACCTCAACTGGATTAATCCAAATAAAAATTAGTAAAAAATAAAGTTTCTACTTAGGTGTTTTGGTAATTTTTCTCTTTCCTGTATTGGATTACACAGTTACAGACATATAGCTACTCCCCTACACTTGGCTCCAAGCAGCCCCATTACTGCAAACTCCATTAAAAGATCCTATCTAATGAGTAAGCACTATTATGTGGTTTACTTTCAGGAGCGCACAGAAGGTCTCTAACCACCCACAATGCCTTCTTCATTTTGCTGACTGATGTTTAAAATTCTACTAAGTATGCTTCCTTTTAGCAGCTCAATTCAAATGTCAATACAACCCTGGAAGAGACAGACTACACTGGGTCTTCTCATTATTTATACCTCAGTTTGAATGTTTATTATCAGATCCTTTCCCAAGGTCTGACAGAACTTTGGGAACTAGAGGGACAAAAGGTGGAAAGATGTAATGAAAATAAACTGTTTCATAATTTGGACTAGGGCTTATCCTGATGGCAATGGAAGCAAACATTGAAATGGGTTCATATGGCCTTATTCCTTGAGAACTTCCTTTTTTCTTTTGAGAATTTTTTAAATCTCAGGTTTTTGTTTTTTTTTTTTAAGATTTCTTTCTTTATGGGGCGCCTGGGTGGCTCAGTCGTTAAGGGTCTGCCTTCGGCTCAGGTCATGATCCCAGCGTCCTGGGATCGAGCCCCACATCGGGCTCTCTGCTCCGCGGGAAGCCTGCTTCTCCTTCTCCCACTCCCCCTGCTTGTGTTCCCTCTCTCACTGTGTCTCTCTCTGTCAAATAAATAAATAAAATCTTTAAAAAAAAAAAAAAAAAAAAAGATTTCTTTCTTTATTTATTTGACAGAGAGAGAAACACAGCGAGAGATGGAACACAAGCAGGGGGCATGGAAGGGGGAGAAGCAGGCTTCCCGCTGAGCAGGGAGCCCGATGTGGGGCTCCATCCCAGGACCCTGGGATCATGACCTGAGCCAAAGGCAGACGCTTAACGACTGAGCCACCCAGGTGCCGCTTAAATCTCAGGTTCTTAATTGGCAGGTATGTGTCCTAAAATTAGCTTCATGGTTTTTATAACTCTTTGAAATTACATGTGCACATGTACATTTTTCTAGGGAAAGGATCTATAACTTTAATCAAATTCTCAAAAAGTCATATGACTGACATAAGTTAGGAACTACTGTTATAAAGAACCTACAAATAGGGGCGCCTGGGTGGCTCAGTCGTTAAGCGTCTGCCTTCGGCTCAGGTCATGATCCCAGGGTCCTGGGATCGAGCCCCGCATCGGGCTCCCTGCTCGGCGGGAAGTCCGCTTCTCCCTCTCCCACTCCCCCTGCTTGTGTTCCCTCTCTCGCTGTATCTCTCTCTGTCAAATAAATAAATAAAATCTTTAAAAAAAAAAAAAAAGAACCTACGAATAACTGAATCATGAGAATGGGGTGCCTGGCCTACCAGATAATGTTACCTTCATTCATATCCTGGGGCCCCAAAGGGGCCTGGGGACCTCTGTTTACATTAGATACATCTATAATATATTTCTTATGGTGAGAGTTTTTGTAAAAGATACTGGACAGGAGAATAAGCCATGAGACTGCCACTCTCATCGTAGAAAAACCACAGTGGAAACTATGTACCAGATGATTCTTCCAAAGATGTCTCTTCTCCAAGCACCAGGTCTAGCTTTTTCTTGACCAGTCTGAAGAAGTCTTAGGGCATCTTCTCTTTCCTGGACAACTTTATCTAATGCATCCATGGAATCTATTACCTGGTAAGAGAATAAGAAGATGTAATTTCAACAATCACCTACAACAAATACCAAAAAAAAAGAGAGAGAGAACATATAAAGACAATGCTACAGAAAACCTTAATGAATATTTTTGTCAAAGAACCATTCTGGGGGCGCTTGGGTGGTTCAGTCGGTTAAGCGTCTGCCTTCAGCTCAGGTCATGATCCCAGGGTCCTGGGATAGAGCGCCCGCATCGGGCTCCCTGCTCATCAGGAAGCCTGCTTCTCCCTCTCCCTCTGCTGCTACCCCTGCTTGTGTTGTCTCTCTCTCTGTCAAATAAATAGATGAAATCTTTAAAAAACAAAAAACCATTCTGTCAAATATTTCTTAAAAATCTTTTTGGCACAGGTATGTATACATGGGTGTTTACAGTATCACTTTTTGTAATTTTTTAAAAGTTTAGTTCCATTTATTTTTTAAAAGATTTATTTGAGAGAGAAAGAGAGAGAACCTTCGTGTGCATGCAAGTTGGAGGAGGGGCAGAGGGAGAGAATCTTCAAGCAGACTCCCGCTGAGTGTGAGCTTGACTCGGGGCTTGATCTCACAACCCATGAGATCATGACCTGAGCTGAAACCAAGAGCCAGATGCTCAAACAACCAAGCCACCCAGGTGCCCCAAAAGTTTAGTTTCATTTAAATGAAGATCTACTTAGCTCAGATTTCCATATATATGTATTAGTTTTGCTTGGAGTGGGATACACTTGCAGAGACTCCTTATGGAGACCCCATTTGACTCCTGTTATTTCAAAACTCAATGAATTATTAAATGGTAACAGTTTGCTAAAACCCATGTTTTGGCCTCAACTAATCAGTGTGCCCTAACACACAGACACTGATATTTTGACCTAATTGGCAGCCGCTACTATTACAGAGAATGGAGTATCAGTCTACCCCAATCATAATCTCTAAAGATCCATCAAGATGGAAGAAGATCCTATTAGGACCTCTATTCTTATCTCTTTCTTTTAACATTTCTATTGAGTTTTACAATGCATATAATAATATACTGGTAAGGCAATATATGTATTTTTATAAATAAATATTCATATTTGGGGACTATAATGACAGATGAGCTAAATTTTTTCATAGCTCTAAATACTGAGAGGCATTTTTAGCTGGTTGTATGTATTCTCTGTGAGCATCATAACAAATAGAAATATTGCACATACATATTTGTTTCTTAAAAGAGCTCTCAAAAATGGGGGGGGAGGAGGGATGACAGATTAGATTATAATCTTCCAGGGGTGCATGAGTGGCTCAGTCGGTTAAGTGTCTGACTCTTGATTTCAGCTCAGGTCATGATCTCAGGGTCATGAGATCAAGCCCTACATTGGGCTCCATGCTGGGTGTAGAGCCTACTTAAGATTCTCTCTCCCTCTCCCTCTGCCCACCACCCCCACATGCACAGGCGCGCACACTCTTTTTTTTTTTTTTTTTTTTTTAGAATAACAAAAAATATTTTACTAAAACATAAGATTTACAGAAGTTTCCAGACAAGCCATACAAAATGGTTACAAGCTTTTTCTTGAAGGAAGGATTCTACACTTGACAGCAAAGTCACAATGTTATTAGTGAGGGCTGTGATGTTTGTTTAATGTTCCCATTTTGGTTCAAACAATCAAGCTTGTCCATCTACAGCGTCTAAATAAAAGTTAGACTTGGCTAGAAAGCATATTCTAAAGAACTGGTTAGCTGCTTTTAACCAATGCAATTAGATCACCATAAAAAGGGGGAAAGGAGCCCATAAAATTAAAATAAAACTACCTCTCCCCCTCAAAAAAAGTAATAAAGAAAAACACCCACACCCCTGCAGCTAACCTGACAGCTACCTTCATTCACAGTGCTTTATACTCAAACCATGAGGGGGAAATGAATAAAAGCAGAGAAGGGCCACTGCTTTTAAACGTTTCACAACAATCCAGATGGTACTTCTAGCCTCTGCTCATGCTTTACAACAATGAATCAGGACAAGACATAGATTTGCTAATGTGCATTTAATCACCAAAGGACTGAAGATGTCTGGGCTTTTATTCTGTAATGTTTCTAAGACTGTGTCCATTAAATGCAAACAAAAAAGGAAGAAGTCTTGGCAGAACAGGAGAAGTGATGCACACTTGATGATCAGATCGATTTTATATATTATTCATGGCATATAGCCTAGTCCATGCTCTAGCTGTTTCTATGGCTTGGGCTTCGTTGGTCTTCCACTGCTCCGCTACATCATTTGCTAATGGATCATCTGGATTGGGAGCACTTAACAAAGCCTGGATCGATAGCAGAACTGTGCGGATCTGCAGTGCTGGGGACCACTTATCTTTCAAAATATCTAAACATATTCTTCCCAACTTGTCTACATTAGGATGATAAATTTTGGTCATGAAACGTACTTTAGGGGCTGCCATCGGGTATTCTTCTGGTAGGAATAGTTCAAGCTTAAAAGTCCCTCCCTCAAAGGCGGAATCCTGGGGGCCAGCAATGACCACATGAAAATAACGGGCGTTGCTCTCATCTGGTTCTGCTTTAATGCCAGGAACTGGTTCTGCCAGCAAACGCTGGGTTTCCTTGATAATCCTGCGGGGCAGCCCGGCCATCTTGTCAGATCCCGAGTTCGGCCTCTGGTCTCGACTCCGGCTCCGCTCGCCTCACGCACGAGTGGAAGTCCAGGGCTCCACTTCCGGGGGACGTTGCCGCGCCCGCCGCCGCCGCCGCTGCTGCCGGCGCCGCCGCCGCCGAGGCCCCTCGGGAAATGTAGTCCCTGCTCGTGCGCGGGCGGGCTTCCCTAGGACCTGGCCCCCTCCCCCGCGTTCCCCGCCCCAGCCCCGGCCTCTCAGGCGCGCACACTCTTAAAAAAAAAAATTCTAGTTGGCTGCGAGACCCAAAAGAGATATGAAAGCCACAAATTTAGATAGACTACCTCATAACCCGTACACTCAGCTCACACTCAGTGCTTCTATTCTCCCTTCTTCAGTCAAAGCCACAATGAGCAGCTGAATCCACATGTACTTCCTCTTAACTATATGAATTTCTACAAAATCTCTGAGAAATAAAAGATGGGTGAGAATAGTGAATCCTATTTTGAAGACAGACAAACTCAGAAGAGTGAAGAAACCAGACTGGTCAGGGCCTAATACGAAGCTGTGTAGCTCTTAGGAACTTAGTAAGCCTGGCTGTGAACCGACTACATTAGAGTTCTCCCATGCAAGCTTACTTCTGGGGCTCCTAACTGAAATCTACTGTTAGCTCACAAAGAAAGTAAATGGCTACCCAGTCCACAGAGTTAACATCCGATTACTCATGTTCATGCCACCAGATAAGAAGGAAAATCAGAAGTATCAATTAGATACACCTTATTCAAAACAAGCCAACCTCAAAGAGCTTTCTTTCCTTTCTAGTTTAACTACTCCAGAGCTTAGAGTGTCCTTACACACTTCCAAATCTTCAGGTTTTATCTTAAATTGAGAATAATTCTTTTTAAGTATTTTTCTTGATAAATTTTCCTTAGTAGTATGTCACAAAACATGGAGAAGACTCCATACATTTGAGGCTTAAAAAATTATTGCTTTCAGGGCGCCTGGGTGGCTCAGTTGGTTAAGCGACTGCCTTCGGCTCAGGTCATGATCCTGGAGTCCCGGGATCGAGTCCCGCATCGGGCTCCCTGCTCAGCAGGGACTCTGCTTCTCCCTCTGACCCTCCTCCCTCTCATGCTCTCTGTCTCTCATTGTCTCTCTCACAAATAAATAAAATCTTAAAAAAAAAAAAAAAAAAAAAATTATTGCTTTCAGTTTATCTGGAGAAAATGTTATTTTTGGATTCCACTTATTCAGAAAATGCAATACATTAATAGGACCTATGGGGATGAAGTTCACTTCTGAAATATATTTTTTTAAACAGGGATAGGGGATAGTCTACCTCTGAAGTTTAAAAATCTTAGAACAAGCAAAAGCTTCTTCACCAAATAAACAATGTGCTATTTATAAATAGCCAATGCACTTTTATTAAGAATCTCTTGGCTCGGTCGGTTAAGCGTCTGCCTTTGGCTCAGGTCATGATCCCAGGGTCCTGGGATCGAGTCCCGTGTCAGGCTCCCTGCTCAGTGGGGAGTCTGCTTCTCCCTCTGCCTACTCCCCACCCCTGGCTCATGCTCTGTCTCTCTGACAAATAAATAAATAAAATCTTAAAAAAAAAAAAATCTCTAAAACATAACTTTCCTTAATAGCAGAATTAGCAAATATACCTGAAAATAAAATCTCAATTCTTTACAAATGTTGTGTAGCAATGAGGACACCTACCACCCAGATCTTAGTTTCTAAAAAAATCACTCTCCACTAAAAGGAATCAGGGTATTCCTCTGTAAAATGGCTGATTCCAAGGCTAGGACAGGGAAAGTACAAAATGAATCCAGAACAACTTGTTGTGCCTTATGAAAGAATGATGAGAACACAGAGGCCAGTGTGAAGGAACCCACACTGGCCATTTAGGGATGATGGTATTAAAGAATTATAACTCATTGAATAAAACTGGAATCCAGGAGTCCACAGTGATAGGAAAGAAGGAAGAAACAGAAGGGAAAACCATTCCTTTAGAAAAAAGCTAACCAATAAACATAGAATGAATTGTGGGATAAGAAAATCATCATTTAGCAAACATCACAGTAATAACTGATCAAGAGATGCTAAAACTAGTGAATAAAAGTTTGAGGAATTACAGGATATTTACATGATCTCAATACAAAGAAAAATGAGTAACTATATATACAGTGGAGAAACCTGGCAGATACCACACTAACAAAATCATTAATGTCAACACCAGTAACAGAAAAAAATCCCCATCCTTTGCCTAATATTACGCACTGTGAAGAACACAGTATCACCCTCATGATATTTCTGCCAATCATCATGATTATAAGGAGAAACATTATACAAATCCAAATTGGCCTATGCTCTTCAAAAATGTCAATGTCCTGACACACACAGAGTATCCAGATCAAAGGAGACTAAAGAGAACAACTGAAAACAAATGATCCAGGATTTTTTTTTGCTATAAAGGATGTTGTTAGGATAACTGATGAAAGAGATCTGCAGATCAGATAACAGTACTGTATCAGTGTTAATTTCCTGATTTTGGAAATTGTACAATACTTATCTAAGGAAATATCCTTGTTTTTTGGGGCAACATATACTTAATTATTTATGGATAAAGGGACAGCATGTATATAACTTACTCAAACTTCTGAAGAAAAAAATGTGTTATTTAGAGAAGGAGGCAGAGAAGGATAAAGCAAATGTGGTAAAATATTCACTTGGGGAAACTGGGTGAAAAGTACCTCTGTACCATTCTCTTTTCTGTCAGTCTCATGTCAAAATAAAGTTTAAAAAAACAAGTATGCTATGGAATTCTAGTTAGGGTAAATAACTGAGATGTTACTCTCTACCTTCTTGGACTCTCTGCAGGAATATTAGGTCCTCCTCTCTTAGAGGCAGAGACGGCCGCGAGTAGTGTGGGGAAAGGAAAGCGAAACACAGCTGAGGCCAGGCAAACAGCCGAGCTCTGTTCTCACTGACTACTTACTCTGGCACAGACACATCAACAAAGAGCGGACTCGCAAGCAATCCAGGCAAAAAACCCTGAGAAATCTAACTAAATAAACCAAAAAACTTTGACATGGAAGAACTAGCTTACACGTGTACAGCCACGAAAAAGAAAAGGCAGATCTACATAGACTGATAGGGAAAGATATCCAGGATATACTAGGTAAGTGGAAGACGCCAATGTCAGAAGAGTTTATAGTGTATAACCAAATTAGAGGAATTACTTATTGTAAATAAAAATAATTAGGCACATTTCTACATGCAGAGAAAAATTCTGATGGATAAATAGGAAATACGTATGACTGATTACCTCCAGGAGTGGAAATAATGAACCCAAGGCATTTTTTTTTTTTAAATAGGCTCCATGCCCAGCAGGAAGCCCAATGTGGGGCTTGAACTCATAACTCTGAGATCAAGACCTGAGCTGAGATCAAGAGTCGGTCGCTCAACTGACTAAGCCACCCAGGTGCCCTGGGATTTTTTTTTTAATGATGAAGAAAACCTAATTTGAGCAATAGTTGACCTTTTCACAACAATGTGAATATTCTTAACACTATTGGACTAAACATTTAGAAATGACTAAAAAGGTAAGTTTTATGGTATCTGTTTTTTACCACAATAAAAAAAAAAGTATTAAAAACTTTGACCTGGTTCATAAGGAAGTAGTTAAACTGGAACTAGAAATGTAAAATGGTGCAGCTACTTTAGGAGAACAGTTGGGCTGTTTCCTAAAACATTAAACATAGATTTACCATACGACCCAGCAATTTTACTCCTAGGTATCTACCCAAGAGAAATAAAAACACATGTCCACATATCTACTGAGGTTTGCAGGTGGGAATGGGGAGTGACTACAGATGGGCATGACACTTCATTTTGGGGTGATGGAGATGTTCTAAATTAGTGAAGGTTGCACAACTCTGTACATTTACTAAAACCCCAACTTATTAAAAAAAGAAATCTACTTGCCAAGAAAATAGGAACCACACACTTACATATTTTAGCTTTTATCCCATCCAACAGTCTCCAGTCTCCCATAAATGTTACCTTTTCTAACCGCTCCGGACTTGGCATTGGCAAACTCTGCCGCTTGGCCTCCTGCTCTAGAGTTAGGAGCATGTTTCTTTCTTTCAGTAGGACATACCTATAGCAAAGAACACAAAGCTTGTAATGCTATCCTATGGTTACATTAAGGTTGTAAATTTTTTAAAAGATTTGTTTTAGAGAGACACAGAGAGAGCGAGAGAGAGCAAGCAGGGGGAGGGGCAGAGGGAGAGAATCCCAAACAGACTCCCTTCTGTGTGCAGAGTCCCTCTCGGGGCTTGATCCCAGGAGCCATGAGATCATGACCTGACGTGAAAGCAACAGTTGGACGCTTAACTAACTGAGCCACCTGGGTGACCCTGAGGTTGTAATTTTTGACATAAAAACTGATGATCTGTACTCAAAAGTCCTTTAGAGTGTCATTACAGAGAATTATCCTTTAAACAAAGCTGTATTGATTCTTATTCATTTGTTTAATAAATCTTCCATTTGCCACATACTGTATTGTCAAGAGAGTGTATAAAAAAGCATAAACAAAATGTCCCTACATTCCAAGTAGAGGGAGAAGATGGAAGATAATATGTATTTGGTGCCTATGACATGCCAGGCAATGTGCTAAGCATTTTATATATATTACCTCATTTAATTCTCACAACAATCCTTTGAGGTTGGTACTATTTCCACTTTCTAAAAGAAAAAAGTAAGGCTGACAGAAGTAAGCTATTCTGGGGCACATAGCTAATTCAAGATTCAAATTCTGGACTCCTTGTGTGCATAATTCTTTTTATTTTTACTCCACTATGCTGCCTCAGAAATTGTAATGTGATGTGGTGTATTAAGTGGCATAGACAAGTACCAGAAGAATTAAGTGGGAGGGAGGGGACACATCTCTAGCTAGGATGATCAAGAAAAGCTTCAGAGGGATGGGATTTTTTAGGCTGGAAAGGAAACCAAAGCAAACATAACCAAATTTACTGAAGCGGCAGAGCTGAAGTGGGGTAGGTTTTGTGAATAAATCTGTTTGAGATTTAGAGCTGGAACAAAGGAAAGAAAATAAATGTGGAGGGCACTGAAAATGACACAAAGGCATTGGGGTATCTTAAGCTATGCAAGATGATTTTGGGGAAGGAACTGGCAGAAGATAAACTGGTTTTAGCCAAGATGAATACTGAACAGCCCTGACTAGCCCTTTACCAATAACTTACAATAACAATGCTTTTATACAACTAATTTTTCTATAATGAATCTGTGCTGTTCTACACATAACACTTCTGATACCAAATGAAAAATTTTTTCCATCCTGATGCCAAATACGTGTTGACTTTTCCAACACCACTTCTCCAACACTCTGACACTCCCTGTAGAGCCGGATTCCACAGATTTAAGGCTTCAGTCCCCTAAGACTGTCCCCCACTTTACATGCCAATAGCAAGTTCCAGCCCCCCCCAGACATTTGACTGACAGCTATAAACTGGGGCTTCAGTGGCCATTTGGGAGGTCTTTCAATCTTCCCGAACTTACTTTTTTCAAAACTGAACTGGACAGCCATGGCTCTAAAATTGCCAAGACAGAATGGGATTGATTGGTATTTTGAAACTTCCAAATATTATTAGGAATCTAAAATTGTCTCTCTGCCAAATACAATTTCTAGACTAACAGGCAAACAATTAAAAAGACAAAAAGGCTTATAAGGTCTTTCCCCTCCTATCTTCTTTGTCTCAGGATGTGCAGCAGCCACTGTGTTCAGGCCCCACATCCAGTGCCGTCCTCCTCCTTCCCTTCTGCACTGCCTCCCCCTCCACACCTGCAGTTTCGCCTTGCCAATTCTCACCAAACTTCCCTTTTCCTCTAAACATTTCCTCCTCTCTCCTTTCCTTTCCTGAACCTGAATTTGAAGTTAAGTCTTCTGAGGATCTAAATAAACCCCACATATCTATGTTCACTGAACTAAGGCTGAATTGCAAGCCATAGTTAAAGGAGTTCCCTAAAGTGACCAAGGACACCCAGAGGTTTGCTGAAGAATTTAGCATTGTCATTCAAACTCACCAACCCGGTCTCTCAGATTGATAATATCCTTGTTGGTGAGGGCTAGACCAAACACTAGATGAAACTAGCTCAAGGGAAACATCGTAAAAGGATTTAGAGAAACAGATCCCTAATTTTTGGCAAGATGCTAGGACACTCACTGGAAATCTCCACCAAGCAATTACAGTACTTTTTCCTAAGCCTGTTGACTAGAATGAAATGCAGGCTTATACACAAAAGTCTGGTGAATCTGTCATTATTATTATAATCGACTCCAAACTGTCTTTTAAAGAAAACTGAAAGACAATTTGGTCTTCTTTTTATATGTTGAATCCACTTGGGTAACATTTAACCGTATATTTATTAATGGACTGAACCAAGATACTTCTATTTTAGTTACAAGGACCAGGATGGAAAGGGAAACTATGTTCACTGCAGATTTAGTTAATTTGGCAAATGAGCTTACTTGCATCCTTGGAGGAGTCACCTAGAATTCTTACTTTTCAAGTCTTGCAAATAAGGGCCCTAACCAAAACAAAAACCCTCCTACCTTCTATTATTGCAAAGAGCCAGGACATTAAAAAAAAAAAAAAGAAAAAAAAGACTGTTACCAACTGAAATGCTCCAGGAGCCTTCAGCACCCTAGCCAGCCTTTCCAATGTCTTCCTAATTCCCAATGACAGGGCTCTGAGGAACAACAGGAGCTCTTCCCAGTTTTCCCTCTTAATCAGCTCAGAGAAACCACTCTCCAGACTGGGAATGAAATCTGTCTCTACTGATGTGAGAGCTACACTCTTGATGCTCAACCCCACTGCAGCCTCTGCCTCAGAGTACTAAAACAGTTCAAATAGTAGGGATCTCTAATAAACGGCAATAGGTTCCTGTCCCTGAACCTATTCCCATTTGTCTAGGCACTTTGAGAGACACAACTCTTTCTCCTTAGTTCCTCTGCCCCGTTGGGCCAAGATCTCTTAGAAAAATACCATACCAGAATTCCTTTCTTCCTAAATAGGGAAATAATTCTGGAATTTGAAGGTAGTAATCAAAATAGCCAATTAGGTAAATTAAATGGCCCTCTGACATCTATTATTTGCTCCATCTCTGGCAGCACTATAGCTGAGTTTGGGGACACTGATCATTTGTCCCTATTGGATAAGTTACCATCCTCTTGATGAGCAAGATCTTCAACTGATGTTGGCAGAATCCAGAGTGCATCTCCCATCAAGATTCAAACAGATCCCTCAAAACCCATCCCGAGAATTAATGAACAGCCTATAAATAAAGAAGCCTTGCAAGGCATCAAGCCCATAATAAAAGATTACAAGGCTCTGGGCTGCATTAATCCCTACACTAGTCCCTGTAATACCCTTATTTTACCTGTAAGAAAACCAGACGGCCAAGGATGGAGGTTAGCCCAAGCAATAAATAACATTGTTATTCCTTGGCACCTTGTTCCTAACTGGCTCCCCACCCCCCATATGCTACTGACATCCATTCCCACTGAAAGCAGATTTTTCACTGTAACTGACCTCTGCAGTAGTATTTTAGTATTCCAGCTGATAAGGATAGCTAATCTTTCTGCTTTCACTTGGGCAGAATGGGAAATACACCTAGCCAATAATGCCTCAGGCCTACAGAGAGTCCTTCTTACGGTCACAAACCTTAGAGGTTTTTTTAAATCTTACTGATTTAGATAATATAGTTTTCTGTAGGCTCTACTTTGTTATACTATGTAGATGATTTGCTTCTCTGCTCCCTTTCTCAAAACTCTTCACAGGAAGACAGCATCTAACTGTTGCAACTTTTGGCCTTAAAGGGACATAAACTCTCCAAAGATAAACTGCAGTTTGCTCAAACTTAGGTTTGATACTTAGGGCACCTGATCTTGGAACAAGGATATTTGGATCCAGGTAGACTTCAAGATATCCTGAACCTCCCAAAACCTAAAACTAAGCACCAATTATGAGGTTTTCTTGGACTTGCTGGCTACCGTTGGAAATGGGATCCCAAAATTCTCTTATGACTCAAACTCTATATGCTTTACTAAAAAATGACAAACTTGACCTTATTATTTGGAAAGGTCAGGAAGATGTAACCTTTGGAACTTTAAAAAAAGCCTAGTAATGTCCCCTGCCCTTGGATGTCCTAATCATCAACTTTCCTTTTACCTCTTTGTAAGAGAGAAGAGAATGCCCTCGGGAGTACTCACCCCAAAACATGGGGACCATCATCAACCCATAGGGTATTACAGCTAATAACCAGACCCTGTGGCATGGGGATTCCCCCTTGTCTCAGAGCCATTCCTGCCTCCACCCCTTTAATTAAGGCCACTGAAGAAATAATAATGGAGGGGCGCCTGGGTGGCTCAGTCGGTTAAGCGTCTGCCTTTGGCTCAGGTCATGACCCCAGGGTCCTGGGACTGAGCCCCACGTTGGGCTCCCTGCTCTGTGGGAAGCCTGCTTCTCCCTCTCCCACTCCCCCTGCTTGTGTTCCCTCTCTCACTGTCTCTCTGTCAAATAAATAAATAAAGTCTCTAAAAAAAAATAACCATGCTTTGGTAGAGCGATCTTTTCACAGTGCACTCCCTAGAGATGGCAACCTTAAGCATCACACTTTGCAACCTGAAGATTTCATCTAGTGAAAAAGACACCTCCAGAAAGACTCTCTTCAACCTTGTGCCACCAAACTCCAAGGAACAGAATCCTGGATTCACATGACCTATCTAGAGAAGGCACTAAACCCTGACCAGACCTGCACACCTCTAGTGACCTGTAAGTAAAGTTTCCTAGAATTGAAGCAGACATGTAACGAGACAGCTTTCTCAACATGCCCAGACCAGGCCTGCATGTCTTCTCCTGTTTGCTTCTACCATCTCTTTCTTGGAAAGAAAATATCCTTGTGTGCATTTCCCAAATGCCTGCAAGAGGGGGGAAACCTCTTTTTTTTTTCATTATGGCCTTTCAGAAATAGCCTCATCATGACCTTGTGACGAACAACTTTTTTGCGGGCTTCTCCTGAAGGGTTAGAATAGGTTCAGAATTCAAAAAAGTCTTTCATCTAAACTATTATCTGATTCTGGGTACTTATCCAAAGTCATGGTCTCTGAATATGCAACCTTACTGGTTGTATCATTGAATAATGTCTGTTTTCAAACAGTTTTTCAGATAATACTGTTTTAATACATTTTTGAAGTTTTGCTTTTTTTTGCAAAAGTTCATTAACTCTCGATTCATGTTTACACCTGCACTGTATCTTCCAAAATGCACTTGACTGATTCTTCCAGTGTGTTTTCGCAGTATCCATTTTGCTCTCGTGGCCACTTTAAGTGGGGACTTATAGGAGGCATATATGACTCTGCGTTTGCCTCTGTAGGGAGAACTTTTCTCCTTTTTTTTTTTTTTTTTTTAAGATTTTATTTATTTATTTGACAGAGAGAGACACAGCGAGAGAGGGAACACAAGCAGGGGGAGTGGGAGAGGGAGAAGCAGGCTTCCCGCTGAGCAGGGAGCCTGACGTGGGGCTCGATCCCAGGACCCTGGGATCATGACCTGAGCCGAAGGCAGACGCTTAACGACTGAGCCACCCAGGCGCCCCTCTCCTTTTTTTTTTTTTAAAAAAAGATTTTATTTATTTATTTGCCAGAGGGAGAGCAAGAGAGTGTACAAGCCAGGGAGTGGCAGGCAGAGGAAGAAGCAGACTCCCTGTTGAGCAGAGAGCCCGATGTGGGACTCGATCCCAGGACTCTGGGATCATGACCTGAGCCACCCAGGCATCCTGAACTTTTCTCCTCTTAAGTTGGAGTAAGTGCCAATAAATATTTTCGGTTCACTACTTTCAGATCTAGGGTCCTAGTTAAGAATCATGAAACAATTTTGAATTGTTATTTCTTGTATTTTGTATAGTTATTTAAAATTTTTGTACTTTGTTGTCTGTTAAACTTTTGTAAAAAATGTACCCAGACATGTGGAAGATGGCAGAGTAGGAGGATCCCAGGCTCACCTCCTCCCATGCATACACCTAGATAACACCCCCATCAGTGTAAATAACCCAAAAAACGACCCGAAGATTAGGAGAACAGACTTTCCACAGCTAAACGTAGAGAGGAGGCCACCTCAAAGAGGGTAGGAAGGGTGGAGATGTAGTGGGGAGCCAAACAAACCAATGGGACTGTCCGTAAGAGGAATAGGGTGGATGCAGAGAGGAGAGAGGAGCAGATCCTGTGCCAGACACCTGAGACACGGAGGACCTGCACTGGGAAGATGAATCCCTGTAACATTTGCCTTTGAAAAGCAGAGGGGCTTAATTTCTCTGATCCTTACAATCACTGGGGTTTAACACTTTTAACTTTATTTTTTTATTTTTTAAAGATTTTATTTATTTATTTGACAGAGAGAGACAGTGAGAGAGGGAACACAAGCAGGGGGAGTGGGAGAGGGAGAGGCAGGCTTCCCGCTGAGCAGGGAGCCCGATGCGGGGCTCGATCCCAGGACCCTGGGATCATGACCTCAGCCTAAGGCAGACGCTTAACAACTGAGCCACCCAGGCGCCCAACACTTGTAACTTTAAAAAGCAGCAGGCTTGGGTCCAAGAGAGTTGAGTGTGAGAGGAAATGGAGTCCCCACTCTTAAAGACAGTACAACAAACAGTCCCACTGAAATACAAAACAGAGCACCAGTTTGAAAGAATCCTGGGATGTACAGGAGGGAGATTTGTTTGTTAATCTCGGGACCTATGCTGGAGGGGCAAGGATCTTAGGGAGATTTCTCTAAGAACAAAGGAATTTGTAGGTGCCATTTCCCTTCCCTAGATACATGGACACCTATGGGAACCAGTGTGGTGCAAACACTCTCCACCTCGCTTGTGTGCCTGGCCCCCAACCACTTCTGCAGATCTACTCCCTCCAACCTGGCCACCTCCCACAGCAGACCAGCACAAACTCTACTAACACTGTGCACCTGCCCTTGTGTTCTTCTGTGGACATGCTCCCTCCAACTCTCTCTCAGTAGGAGTCCATCCAAAATGGCACCACAAGCCTGGCAGTGTGCAAGCAGCCCTGACAGGGGTCAATACCACTCCAAATTGACTCCTATCTTGGGGAGAGAGGAAGATAACCGCATACATTGGTTCCACCGTGGTCCCAGCAGTGGATTGGGAGCAGACATCTGCAGACCTTGCCCAACAATGAAGACTTAGGGGACAACACAGGGAGAACACCCTGCAGTTTGGTGTAACCACAGCCCTGGCAAATACCTGATCTCAGCCAACTCAAGCCAAGGTGGCCCCAGACTGGCACACTAACAAGACAGGGACCAAACCCTGCCAACAACACACAATGCAAATCACTGTAGATGACTAGACTGACAATCCAAACACACCTCAGACACAAGAGTAGGGTGCATGCAACACACATAGGAGATACCCCTAAAGTGCCAGGTTCTGGTGAACAGGGGACACTGCACTGCAGGGCATACAGGACCTCTTCTTCATAAGGCCACTACTTTCAAGAGCAAGAGACATAGCTGACTTTCCCAACACATTGAAACAGATGCAGAGTTAGACAAAAATGAGGACACTGAGGAATATGTCCCAAATGAAAGAAAAGGACAAAATCACAGGAAGAGACCTAAACGAAACAGAGGTAAGTAATTTTCCTGATAGAGAATTTAAAGTAATGGTCATAAAGATACTCACTGGACTTGAGAAAAGAGTGGAGGACCTCAGTGAGACCCTCAACAAACAGACAGAAAGTATAAAAAAAAAAACCAATCAGAGATGAACAACTCAATACCTGAAATTAAAGATACACTAGAGAGAATAAATAGCAGACTACAGGAAACAAAAACAGATCAGCGATCTGGAGGACAGAAAAATGAAAAGCAATCATGCTGAATGCGAGAGGGGAAAAAAAATGACAATAGACTTAGGGAACTCAGCAACATCATCAAGCATAATAACATTCGTATTATAGGGACCCCAGAAGGGGAAGAGAGAAAAGGGGGCAGAAAATTTATTTGAAGAAATAATAGCTGAAAACCTCCTGAACATGGGAAAGGAAACAGAAATTCAGATCCAGAAGGCACAGAGAGCCCCCAACAAAATCAACCTAAGGAGGTCCACACCAAGACACATAGTAATTAAAATGGCAAAAGGTAGTGACCAAAAGAGAATTTTAAAAGCAGCAAAAGAAAACAGTTACATACAAAGGAAACTCCATAAAGCTATCAGCTGATTTCAGCAGAAAATTTGCAGGCCAGAGAGAGTGGCATGATGTATTTTAAGTGCTGAAAGAAAAAAACCTGCAACCAACAATATTCTATCATCCAGCAAAGTTATCATTCAGAATAAAAGCAGAGATAAAGAGTTTCCCAGATAAAAGTTAAAGGAATTAATTCATCACTAAAACAGCCTTATAAGAAATGTTAAAGGGGACTCTTTGGGTGGAAAGACCATAAGCAGGAAAAAGGAAAGTAGGAAGCCCAAAAGCAGTAAAATTAAGTATATCTACAAAAATCAGTCAAGGAATTCACAAAATAGAAGGATGTAAAGTATGACACTATATACATAAAACATGAGGAATAGAGGAGTAAAAATTTGGTGCTTTTAGGATGGGTTCCAAACTTAAGTTACCATCAACCTAACATAGATTGCTATATGCACAAGATGTTTTACATAAACCTAAAAGTAATCACAAATCAAAAACCAGTAATCAATATATAAAAAATAACAAGAAAGGAATCCAAATATATCCCTAAAGAAAGGCAGCAAACTGTAAGAGAGCAAGAGAAGAAAGGAACAGAGGACAAAAGCAATCATAAAACAGTAATAAAATGGCCAGCTATCAATAACTACTTCAAATGTAAACAGACTAAACGTTCTAATCCAAAAACAAAGGGTGATGGAATGGATAAAAAAGCAAGACCATCTATATGCTGCCTACACAAGACGCATTTCAGACCTAAAGGCACATGCAGACTGAAAGTGGAGGGATGGAAAAGCATTTATCATGCAAATGGAAGCAAAAGGAAAACCGGCAGCAATACTTATATTGGACAAAATAGACTTTAAAACATTAAGACTGTAACAAGAGACAAAGAAGGACAATATGTAATCATAAAGGGAACATCCAACAAGAAGACATAACAATTGTGTATTTTTATGCACCCAACATGGGAGCACCTACATACATAAAGCAGCTAATAATGTAAAGGAAATAATTGATAGTAATACAATAGCAGAGGATTTTAATACCCCACTTACATCAATGGAGAGATCATCTAAACAGAAAATCAAGAGTGGCTTTGAATGACACATTGGACCAAATGGATCTAACAGATATATTCAGAACATTCCATCCTAAAACAGTAGAATACACATTCTTTTTCAAGTGCACATGGAACATTCTCCAGAGCAGATCACACGTTAGGCCACAAAATAAGTCTTAACAAATTTTAAAAAATCGAAGTCATACTATGCATCTTTTCTGACCACAAACGCTATGAAACCAGAAGTCAACTACAAGAAAAATATGGAAAAAACACAAATACATGGAGGTTAAAATAACATGCTACTAAAAAATGAATGGGTGAACCAAGAAATCAAAACAGAAATAAAAAAAATACATGAAGACAAATGAAAATGAAAATGAAAACAGCAGGTCCAAAATCTTTGGGATGCAGCAAAAGCAGTTCTAAGAGGGAAATTTACAGCAATACAGGCATATATCAAGAAGCAAGAAAAATCTCAAAGAACCTAACCTTACACCTAAAGGAGCTAGAAAACAAGCAACAAACAAAACCCAAAACCAGCAGGAGGAAGAAGATAATAAAGATTAGAGCAGAGATAAATGAAATAGAAACTAAAACAATAGAGCAGATCAATGAAACCAGAAGCTGATTCTTTGAAAATATCAACAAAATAAACCTTTAGTCAGACTCATAAAAAAAAAGATAGAACCCAACCAAAATCATAAATGAAACACCTGACGACAAAGAAATAACAAGTACTGTAAGAGAATATTATGAAAAATTATATGTCAACAAATTGGACAACCTAGAATAGATAAATTCCTAAAAACATATAACCTCCCAAAACAGAATCCGGAAGAAATAGAAAATTTGAACAGACCAATTACCAGCAATGAAACTGAAGCAGTAATCAAAAATTTCCAACAAACAGAAGTCCAGGACCAGATGGCTTCACAGGGGAATTCTACCTTTTATTTTTTTATTTACTTATTTTTTTAAAGATTTACTTATTTATTTGCAAGAGAGAGACACCACACACACACACACAGACACACACACACACACACACGTGGAAGGCACGCAGGTGGGAGGAGCAGAGGGAGAGAGAATCTCAAGCAGACTCCCCACTAAGTGAGGAACCGACATTGGGTTTGATCTCACGACCCTGAGATCATGACCTGAGCATCAAGAGTCAGATGCTTAACTGACTGGGCCACCCAGGCACCCCAGGAATTCTACCTTTTAAAGAAGAGTTAATACTCAATTCTTCTCAAACTATTCCAAACAATAGAAGAGGAAGGAAAGCTTCCAAATTCATTCTATGATGCCAGCATTACCCTCATAGCAAAACCAGATAAAGACTACAAAAAAAGAGGACGCCAGGCCACTATCTCTGATGAATTTAGATGCAAAAATCCTCAGTGAAATATTAGCAAAAAGAATCCAACAATACATTAACAAAATAATTCACCATAATCAAGTGGGATTTATTTCTGGGATGAGAGAGTGGCTCAATATTCACAAATCAATCAACATGATACATCACATCAACAAAAGAAAAGATAAAAACCATATGATCATTTCAATAGCTCCAGAAAAATCATTTGACAAAATACAACATCTATTCATGAAAAAAACCCTCAACAAAGTAGATTTAGAGGGAATACACCTCAAGATAATAAAGGCCATCTATGAAAAATCCACAGCAAACATCATACTCAATGGGTGAAAAGTGAGAGCTTTTCCCCTAAGGTCAGGAACAAGACAAGGTGTCCACTCTCACCACTTTTATTCAACACAGTACGGGAAGTCCTAGCCATAGCAGACAACATAAAGAAATAAAAGGCATCCAAATTGGTGAGGAAGAAATAAAACTTTCACTATTTGCAGATGACATACTGTATGTAGAAAACCCTAAAGACTCTACCAAAACACTACTAGAATAAATGAATTCAGTAAGGTCACAGGATACAAAATCAATCTACAGAAATATGCTGCATTTCTATACGCTAAAAGTGAAGCAGGAGAAAAAGAAATTAAGAAAACAATCCCATTTACAATTGCACCAAAAATAATAAGGTACTTAGGAATAAACTTTCACCCAGGAGGTGAAAGAGCTGTACTCTGAAAACTATAAAACACCGATGAAAGAAACTGAAGACAACACATACAAAAAGATATTCCATGCTCATGGATTAGGAGAACAATTATTATTCAAATGCCCATACTACCCAAAGCAATCTACAGATTTAATGTAACCCCTATCAAAATACCAATAGCATTGTTCACAGAACTAGAAATAAGCAATCCTAAAATTTGCATGGAACCATAAAAGACCCTGAACACCCAAAGCAGTCTTGAAAAAGAACAAAACCAGAGGTATCACAATTCCAGATTTCAAGTTATACTACAAAGCTGTAGTAATCAAAAGAGTATGGTACTGGCACAAAAACAGGCACCTAGATCAATGGAACAGAATTGAGAGCTCAAAAATAAACTCACGAAGGGCACCGGGGTGGCTCAGTCAGTTAAGCCTCCGACTCTTGGTTCGGCTTAGGTCCTGATCTCAGGGTCCTGCTCTGTGCTCAGTGGGGAGTCTGCTTGAGATTCTTTATCCCGCCCTCTCCCTCCCACTCTGTTCCTCCCCGCCTCACGCACATGCTCTCTCTCGCAAATAAATATAAAAAACCGTAAAAAAAAAAATAAATCCACAATCATGTGGTCAATTAATCTTCAACAAAGGAGGCAAGATTATGCAATGGGAAAAAGACAGTCTCTTCAACAAATGGTATTGGGAAAACTAGACAGCCACATACAAAAGAATAAAATTGGACCACTTTCTCACACCATACACAAAAATAAACTCAAAGTGGATTAAAGACCTAAATGTGAGACCTGAAACCATAAAAATCCTAGAAGACAGTACAGGCAGTAATTTCTCTGATACCAGCCACTGCAACATTTTTCTAGATAGGTCTCCTGAGACAAGAGAAACAAAAGCAAAAATAAACTACCGGGTCTTGATCTCAGGGTCGTGAGTAGAAGCCCCATGTTGGGCTCCACACTGGGTATGGTCTACTTTTTAAAAAATAAAAAAATAAAGTATTGGGACAATTCAAATACAAAGCCCTTTGCAGAGCAAAGATATTTGCAAATGACATATCTGATAAAGCGTAAGTATCTAAAATACATAAAGAATTTATAGAACTCAACACCAAAAAACCCACAAATAACCAAATTAAAAAATGGACAGAAGACATGAACATTTCCCCAAAGAACACAGATGGCCAACAGACACATGAAAAGATGCTCAACATCGCTCATCATCAGGGAAATGCAAATCAAAACCACAATGAGATATCATTTCATACATGTCAGAATGGCTAAAATAAAAACCACAAAAAATAAATATTGACAAGGATATGGAGAAAAAGGAACTCTTGTGTACTGTTGGTGGGAATGCAATCTGGTGCAGCCACTGTGGAAAACAGCATGGAGGTTCCTCAAAAAGTTAAAAATAGAATTACCATATGATCCAGTAACTTCACTACTGGGTATCTACCCGAAGAATACTAAAATAAATTCGAAAAGATATATGCATCCATATGTTTATTGCAGCATTATTTACAACAGGCAAAGTATGGAAGCAACCCAAGTATCCATCAATAAACGAATAAAGAAAATGTGGTATATATGTACAACAGAATATTACTCAGCCATAAAAAAAATGAAGTCTTGCCATTTGCAACAAGGATGGATCTAGAGGATATAATGCTAAGTGTGAAATGAGTCCAAGAAAGACAAATACCATATGATTTCACTCATATGTGGAATTTAAGAAACAAAACAAAGTAAAAAAGAGACAAACAAAAAAACAGTCTTAACTCTAGAGAACAAACTGATGGTTACCAGAAGGGAGGTGGGGGGTAGTGAAACAGGTGAAGGAGATTAAGAGTACACTTAGGGTGATGAGCACTAAGTAATGTACAGAATTGTTCAATCACTATACTGTACACGTGAAACTAATATAACACTCTGTTAATTATACTGAAATTAAAAAAAAATGATGCACCCAATAAGGAGATGATCTCCAACAGTTGGGCCTTGAGAACATAACAACTTTAGATGGGAATTGCCAAAGAATTTTCCCTCTTAACCTTCCTTGTTACTCAAATGTGGCCTGCCGAGGTTCCCAACTGTTAGGCACTTTCCCTCCAAGGTAGGACATGACAACCAGGAAAGGTCCTTCCTGGCACTGAAGGACAATTCCACTAAATATAGAAAAACTGAGACTTGATTAGCACCGCTTTCAAGGAAAGATCTTGATCAAAAGAGGGAAACGTGAGAATTAATAAAAGGAAAACCTAACTAAAGTGGATTGGAGATGATGGAAGGGGATGCTGAAAGGGGGAGCCATAACACTCCATGTCAAGTATAGGAAAAAATGTCAATTACAGATCCCTAACAGAAGAATCCTCAACAGGAAAGAATCAATTACAGGCTCCAACAGGGAAAGACATACATTGCCATCTCCTATAAGAAATTACTTCTGCAGCTCAGCCAATGAGAAACCATCATCACCCTGAACTCTTGCTTTTCTCCAGTGGACTTTCATTCAAAACAACCCCGCTCAACTTTCTCCTCCTTCTCCATAAAATAGTATTCCTTTGTTGGACTTGTCTATGGTTTTGCCATAGCTTGCTTGTCCTCAACTTCAATTCTGCTATTCCTGAATAAACCCATTTTTGCTGGTAAGATAACTTTTATTTTTAAGGGTAATAGCAAAATGGGTGAGGAGGGTGAAAAAGTACAAATTTCCAGTTATGAGTAAGTCATGAGGATGTAATGTACAGCATGGTGACTACAGTTGATAATACTGTACTTCATATTTGAAAATAGCTAGGAAAGCAGATCTTGGAAGTTCTCATCACAAGGAAAAAAAATTTTCCAACTATGTACAGTGACATATTTGAACTGGACTTATTAAGGTGATCATTTTACAATGCATACAAATATCAAATCACTATGTTGTACCCCCGAAACTAACATAATGTTATGTCAATTACTCCTCAATGAAAATAAAGACAAATAAGTAAATAAATAAGTAATCCATTAAAAATGCAACCCTGTCTTAAATTCTCTCAACCCTCTCTAATTCATCAGGAAAATCTGCCAGAAATATCTAGCTAAATTCACTCTCCAACATACTTCCCCAGAGTAAATAAGCTAAAGATTACAGACCATGCATAAGGTAATAAAAAGGAGGAAGGCCTAAATATAACAAACTCTTCCTATTTCATTAGTTTACTAAAATTGTTAGTATAAAGATGCTAGTATGCCTAGTAGCAGTAACAGTAAAATTTCTAAATCCCCAAATACTTGAGAACACTAATTTGTCTTCATGTAATTTAACCTGTCATATTTATAAAATCTATAATGATTTTATATATCATCCATAGTATTATAAGACAAAACATGTTACTCAATTTCTTACATCAAATAGATATAATGTTTATACCTCATTGTTATACTTTAACTGCTTCAAACACCTACACATATATATTTCCTAAGATTTTACTTTTAAGTAATCTCTATACCCAATGTGGGGCTTGAATTTACAACCCCAAGATCAAGAGTCACATGCTCTACTGACTCCAGTCCAGCACCCCTCGAACACTTACATATTAATGTACTCAGTATACTTACCAAAGTTTATGTAAATCTTCATTACTTTTATTCCTTAATTGCTGACAGGTCCATGAAGCTCCTATTAAAATTATGAAATCCACAACATGAAATAATATTCTAGCTATGGGCCTGTGGCAAATTACTTAACTTCTCTAAACCTATTTGCTTATCTATAAAATATAATAGTTTTATCATATTGTAGTGTAACACATAATTAGTATTAAACTGGCATTAAATTAGGTAACATATGAAAATATTAGTAATGTGACTGGCAATAGCATTCAAAAAATGTTATATTAATATAGAATGTATTTGCAAAATTTAATGACAAAATACTTTATATCATCATAAATTTTCAATTACTTCTAAAAAATGAAATCTAAAACCTTAAACCTCCCTTCAATTAACAATTTTTTCTTTTTTAAGCATTTTATTTATTTGTTTAGAGAGAGAGCACGAGTGTGCACACAAGTGCGGGGATGGGCAGAGGGAGAGAGAATCTCAAGCCACTCTAGGCTGAACAGCACGGAGCCTGGACACGGCTCAATCTCTTGACCCTGAGATCATGACCTGAGCCAAAATTGGGAGTTGGATGCTCAACCAACTGAGCCACCCAGGTGCCCCTCAGTTAATAAATTCAACCTACTCCTCTTCTAAACCTTTTGCCAACCTGCCAATTAACAATTAACTCTACTTACATATCCTTTTAATTTTCTTTGACATTCCCAAAGAAAATCAAAACGAAACACCTAAATGATTTCCAAGGTGCATAAATAATCCCAAAACAATAGAGGGTTCAATAAATATATTTAATATTGACCAACCCAAATATCTTACCAGATTTCACTTTTTCTTCCCCCCAATTCTTTGGGTCATCAAAAAATTCTTCCAGTCCTTTCGTTGACAATGTGGTATGAAGTAATCTACACTGGTGAAAAGACGTGACATTTGGTATGTTCTTAGGCAAAAGACTAAGAGAAAACCTGCAACTGAACATATATAAACAAGTGATTAAAGTTTTACAACATTTGGATTTCATAAGCAATAATCGGAATCATTTCCTCATCTACAATGTTAAAAAAATTACTCAGGGTTTCTGCACAAGAAACAAACATAAAATGCTTTAGAAATTAGTTTTAATATTGCATTATAGATGTTGCTACCCTTTAATTTCAGAGGTTAATATATTCACATGATTTTGGAGGTAATATATTGATATAATTATATTTTTATTTTTTATTTTTTAAGTACGCTCCAACATGGGGCTTAAACTCACAACCCCAAGATCAAGAATCCCATGCTCTAAAAGACTGAGCCAGCCAGCCACCCCACTGATATTAATTATATTTCAAAGTAACATTTTTAGGTCTTTCATACACTGCTAGTGGTTCTATGAGCAGATAAAAACATTCTGAAGGTTAATTTTGCAAACATGTATCATAAGCCTCCATGCTTACCCCTTCAACCCAATAATTCCTCATCTAGAAATTTCAACTAAAAATATTATAGATGGAAACTGATAAGTAAAAATGTCGATTAAAGCATTATATGTGATATCCAAAAGTTGATAATAATGTAAATATGCAACCAGGAAATGGTTAAAAACATATTTGTGCATTTTTAAAAAAGATTTTATTTATTTGAGAGAGAGCATGCGCACGCGCATATGCACTCGCACAGGGGGAGGGTCAGAGGGAGAGGGAGAATCCCAAGGCGACTCCATAGTGAGTGTGGACCCTGGGGGGGGGGGGGGCAGGGCGGCTCAATCCCACAACCCTAAGATCATGACCTGAACAGAAATCAAGAGTTGGACACTCAACAGACTGAGCCACCAGGCACCCCAATTACTGTGCATTCGTATGATAATTTCCCCAATTATGCATTTGTATGATAATTTGTATGATAAAAAGAGAGAGGGAGAGCACAAGCAAGGGGAACGGCAGGCAGAGGGAGAAGCAGGCTCCCTGCTGAGCAAGGAGCCGGACGTGGGACCCGATCCCAGGACCCTGTGATCATGACCTGAGCCGAAGGCAGACACTTAACTGACTGAACCACCCAGGCGTCCCTAAAAATCATGTTTTTAAAGAATATTTAATAACTTGGTGAAATCATTGAAAACATAATAGCAAAGTACATCACAAGTGTTGTATTCCTACCTAAAAAATTTAACCTGAGGGCGCCTGGGTGGCTCAGTTGGTTAAGCGACTGCCTTCGGCTCAGGTCATGATCCTGGAGTCCCGGGATCGAGTCCCACATCGGGCTCCCTGCTCGGCAGGGAGTCTGCTTCTCCCTCTGACCCTCCTCCCTCTCATGCTCTCTGTCTCTCATTCTCTCTCTCGCAAATAAATAAAATCTTAACAAAAAAAAATTTAACCTGAATCTAACCACAAGAATGCAATCAGACAAATCCAAATGGAGGGATAATCTAAAAAGGCTGATTTTATAAAAAAATGTTCTGGATTAAAGATAATGAAGGAGACATAACTAATGCAACAAATGATCATTGACTGGACCCTGGATAAAAAATTATGAAAGAAAAAAAAAGAAATTAGCAAGATAATTGAAGACATTTGAATTTGGACTGTATGCTAGATAAAAGAACAGTAACTGTAGTATGTTGATATTACATTCTCCAGCGTGATCATTGTAGTACTGTAGTTAAGACAGTGTTCTTGTTCTTATGAGATATATGCTGAAGTGTCATGATGTTTGCAATTCTGACATGCCTCAATTAGCTCAGAAAAAAAATATAAAGGCATGGATATAAAGAGATATAGAAAATGTGACAAGGGGCACCTGGGTGGCTCAGTTGGTTAAGCCACTGCCTTTGGCTCAGGTCATAGTTCCGGGGTCCTGGGATCGAGCCCCGCATCGGGCTCCCTGCTCAGCGGGAATCCTGCTTCTCCCTCTCCCACTCGGGCTCCCTGCTTGGTGGGAATCCTGCTTCTCCCTCTCCCACTCCCCCTGCTTGTGTTCCCTCTCTTGCTGTGTCTCTGTCAAACAAATAAATAAAATCTTAAAAAAAAAAGAAAATGTGACAAAATTGCTAAGAATTGCTTAATAAAGATGAAGAGTATATGGTTATTCTTTGTACTGCTCTTACAATTTTTCTGTTGGTTTGAAATTTTTAAAAATAAAAAGTTGGGGAAACAAGGGTAAAGCACAAAACTGCATATATGTAAATATGATTCTGACTTTATTTCAAAATTACATGTATGTGTATATATGCAAAATTAAAGAGTGGAAGGAGATCTTTATGTATCAGTGGCAAAAATTATAGCCTATTATTACTTTTTTCAAAACACTTTGCCTTATTTTCCAAAGTGTCTGCAAATGAACAGATATTCATTTAGTAATAAAAATCTAAAATTTACTTTGAAGAAAAAAGGATGAGGAAGAGACAGCTGATCCAAGTTTGTCACCTTTATCAAGTTACAACCTTTGAGCCTCTACAAAATGAAAAAAATATTCTTATCTCTAAGGTAAGTGTAAGTTATAATACTGTAGCACGTAACAGATGCTCAACAATTGTCTGTGCTGGATTCAAGGGCACATACATTACTTCCTTTCAAGCCAGGCGATGGGCTCCATTGCCAGAGGAGTGTGGAGCCTACTTTAAAAAAAAAAAAAAATATATATATATATATATATAAATAATTTTTTTTTTTTTTTTTTTATTTGAGACAGAGAGAGAGAGAGAACACAAGAGGGGGTAGGGTGAGAGGGAGAAGCAGACTCCCTGCCGAGCAGGGAGCCCGATGCGGGACTCAATCCCAGGACTCCGGGATCACGACCTGAGCCGAAGGCAGTCGCTTAACCAACTGAGCCACCCAGGCACCCTATATATAAATAATTTTAAAAAATCTGACATACCCAACTATGTATAAAATTCAACTCACTACACACAAAAGCCGAAGAAGTGAGGAAACCATACACCATAAACTCTAGTCGGTCTGTCCAGAATACAAACTTTTTCCAGAAATAATGAACACCATATATAGAACGTTCCTTTCTCACACCGCCAGGGCTACTTTCCGTTCATTTGACTACTTTTCATTTATTCACTGAACATTACCAAACAATCTCTGTGATAGATTCTGGAAGTACAAAGGCCCCTTCTTTTTTATCCATCCAAACCTGACTCCGTTCCATAACAAAAAACTCTCCAGTGCAACTCACCCAGCCAAACAGGATGCTTCTGTACCTCTAGGTTTAATTCAACAAATACTGGGTATGCAGAGACCCCATGGACTGCCTGGTCCACAGTAGGAGACAACAAAACTTTTGAGGAAAGAACCGAAATGTCGGAGATGGGCGACTTTTCTAAGGTCATGCCCTCCTCACCCAAGCGCGTTTGGTCTCAGCCATCCGCACGGCCTCTCAGGGTTTTCAGCATCTCGGCAGCCAAACAAGATCTAAAGTCGGAGAGGAGAACAAACCTACTCCTCACATCACTTACCCTGTGCTAGCTAGGGCCTGAGGACTTAAAAGTGACCTGGAAACCTTCAGGCCGGTTAAGACTTTTCTGCAAAGAACGCCGAAACTGGCCGCAGCCATATTTCCACAGAAGTAAGCACAGCCCTCTTTTCCTCCAATAACGTCACTTCCGCCGACCGGATGGAGAAAACAGAAATAGGCTTTGCCCTCACTCAACATGGCCACTTTCCGCCTTCGCCCTGGTTCGTAAATTGGCTCTTTCGGCTCCCGTTACTCTCCCCAGTTTTCAATTGCCCGTAGTAGCCATGGCGGCCATGAGCTTATTGCAGCGGGCTTCGGTCACTGCAGTGGCCGCGCTCTCCGGCCACCGGCTTGGTACTCGGCTTGGATTCGGGGGCTTCCTCACCCGTGGCTTTCCGAAGACTGTCGGTGGGTGCTAGATTTGGGAGAAAGCGCGCTCGGGGGATGTGGGGTGAGAGATGGAGAACTCTTCCCGGGTGACCTTGGTGAGATCTGGGAGAAATTGCGGGCCTGGGGCTTGAGAGGAGAGACGGAGCGTGGTCTTTGTGAGGAGACAAGGGTTTTCCTGAAGTAATCAGATCGTTCGCTTTTAAATTGTTAAATAGCGTTGTGAACACTTTGCCTCTCAGCCATTCCAGTTGGTGCTGGTTTGCGGATGAAGTTGAGGTTAAGAAGGCATAGAGCTGAGACCTATGTTTCTCAGGCACCAGATTCTTTGTACGTTCCCCCGCACTAGGTACTAGTCCCACAATATTGGAAGTCATGTTGTCCAGGAGCCCACCGATGCTAAGTAATAGGTAGGTAGGTGGAGAGGCTCAGGGCTAACTCATTAGGTAGGTACAGTGCCTACACGATACTTTTAGGGTCCATGAAAATGTTTTAATTTAAATTCATTTTAAAACCAGAAGAAAAAAAAAACACCTACGTTTTTAGGGTTAATGTTAATGATATGTGGTAATGAATCCAGCCTGGATTGTACTCGTTTTATATCAGCGCGGTCATAAAATAATAATTTTAATATCTTCTTAGAGAGGAAGGGGCCCATGAAGGAAAAGTCACTAGGTCCAGGAAAGTCATGGAAAGGCTAGTTGGAGCTTCTTGGAGACTGTGTATTGACTTATAGGAGAATGAATAATAGTAATAGCAAAGCCTCAGATGCCTTGTATTCAATCTAATTCTTTCAAAGACTGCAAAGTAAGTACAATGTTAGTATCCCCATTTTACTAATGAAGGAACTGTGACTTAGTTATGACAAAAATCATGCAGTGCTGCATCAAATTTAATAATAATAACAGTAGCTAACATTTATTGAACACCTGTGTGCCATGTACCATCCTAAGATTTTAAAGGTATTAATTCATTTAATGCTCTTGGTAAAAAATATACTATAAGCTATCTGCCCTATGCAATAGAAGCAGGTAGAGAGGAAGTGAAGCCAAAAAGTTCTCCACCCTGAAAATACCTTTCTCTGTTTACTCCTTTATTCTTCTTCCAATTTAATTTGAGTTATGTCACTTCACATGATGAGGCATTATACAGAGACTTGTTTCAAAAATGTTGGAAAGAACCAGTGGTATTCAAATTTCCAGCAGGAATTTGAACCTGTTAAAAAACTACATGTGCAAACATTCTTTGATAAACTCTGTTTGTAAGCCATTTTTGATTACAAATACCCTCTTCAAATATTTGCTGGGGATAGTATTTAATCATGCTTTGTTGGAGATAAACTAAGGTAAAATCTCACTCCCAGATCCTCTTTATACATTATACCCCATTCTTGGAGTTCTGGAAGGATCTATACAGATAATCTACACCCTTTCCACTGGGAGCAGGAAAGGATCTAATAGCTACGCTAGAGTTACTGTGTTTCAGCCTTATACCTGCTTTCAAAGGTATTTTGCAGGTGGTCTCATCTATCACAGTTGAATGAAAGGTTTTAATCTGTTGTATTATTGCTTATGTCTGCCCCTATGAGATTGACTGTAAGATCCAGCAGTGTAGAGAACCTTGCCTTGTTTTGTTTTCCCTGGAGCTAGACTGCCTACTTTCAAATCCTGGCTCCAGAGTTTAGTAGCTGTGTGACCTTGGGTCATCATATCTTGGAAGCTAAGTGGAAGGCAATTACTTGGAACCTACGTGTCTTCATCTTTAAAAAAAGAGGATGTTTATTACAAGTATCTTTATATTCAGTTGACAGAGAAAATAAATCTAATCTCTTTCCTACTGACAAGAATTTATAACCCTGAAATATGTTTCTGCATAAGTTTGCATCTTTCTAGAATGTCATTTTGAAAGGTACTTATCTCTTACCATAAGAACTGCTTTAAAAAAAAAGAGGAGGATAATTTTAACCTACCTCATAAGGGGGTTGTGAAGAGTGAGTGGGAAAATCTACAGCACCTGGATTTAGAAGCATTAGCCTTCTACAGAGCCTTGTGGCCACCCCTTTCTTAAACATTTGGTACTGTCACGTTACCTTCATTCACTGTCATTGAAAACCTTTCTCAGGAAGTAAGCACATACAAGTATTCTATTTAATTAAATTATTTATTGTCTTATATCAAAGGATTCCAGAAATGAACTTAAGTTCTTCCCTCAGCTGCAGGAGCTTTAACTTGAAGACTGATGTGTGCATATTATGGTTTAAAAAACTGAGAAGAGTATTTAAATGATTATATAAACAAAGCAGTATGGAGTTAATTCAGACATAGAAGGTGGGACATTTTAATTAGATTCTGGTTAGTTTTAACAGGTGCAATTGGCAGAAAAATAGAGGCTGTATTTTCTGATGTATCTGAATATGGGGCTCTTGCGGTAGGTAGGTGTTGAGAGAGAAGGCTTAAGAAAGGGAAGTTGGGATTAAATTGGGGGAGTGGAGGGACTGAATACAAAACCAAACTATCTTAACTCTTTTGTAGGCTGCGGAGAGTGAATGTTTTAGCTGAGAGCAACATCAGTAGTGTTTTGGGAAGATGCTTCTAAATATTGGTTGGCTTCTAAGGAGGTGTTGATTACTTAAGCCAGTGAGTGAGGTGAAGAGGGCATGGAAAGAAATACAAAGTTTGAAGAATCAAGAGGCCTTGTCAGCTGGTGAGCAAGGGGGAGGTGCAAGGAAGATGAGTGAGATTTTTACCCTGGGTAATTGAGTTGGTGGAGTCATTAACTGGGAGTAGTCTGAGAATGAGAGAAAGAAAGTGGCCGATTTTCGATTGTTGTCATGAAGACACAAAATCTACATTATCTTATTTGATCCTCACAAATATCACAGTTGTCAAAAACATAGCTTTCCTGAAGTTACTTGCATTTAAAAAATTGGTTATTGAAACTTGAGTTTCATATAGCTTAATGAATACCTAGTTGAGAAAGTCCAGGCTTTAGAGAATGGTAAAGATGTGTATTTTGGTGGAAGGAGAATCTGAGTTCCAGAAATCCTGGCAGTCACCTGGTTGTAAGCAGTGTTCACCCTAATATTTTTAGATTGTAAGGAGATGGCCTTACTACATCAACAACAAATCATGAAGCCTCAGAATATTGGAAAAGAGTTTAGTGCTATGAAGTATACTTTAGAGCAGCTAATAGTAACAATAGTTATTTACCACATTTAATGACACTAATAATTGTTGTTTAACAGTAGGGTAATTATATGGAAAGAAAGCAAGCAGTTCGCTTTCCTAACTGCATTAATATTAACTAGAATGCAGCCAGACCAAGTACTCTTCCATAGTTTTTTGTTTGTTACATTTTCCATATCTATTAAGAGTGTTATTATCAGTTGTCCCCAAAACCATGCAGAGCATAATCCATCTCGCTCTCTCTGTGGGGTATGTGTGTTTGTGTGTGTGTGTCTTTCTGTCTGCCTGCCTGCCTGTCTGCTGGATTGAAAAGGAAAATTGGGAGTACGCTGTTTCTTCTGAGTAGATTTACTTTCAGAAGGCGAGGAAGGATCCTGACTAACATTTAATTTACTTAAGAAATGTAAATTCAACAATATTTATGGGGCACCTACCATGTGACAGACACTAAAGGGTACTGGAGATACAGTACTGAATAATACAGTCCTTGACCTGATGGACTTTAACAAAATAATCAGGCTTAAAAAAAAAAAATCAGGCTTAGTGTGTATTGTTCTAAAGGAACTAACCAAATGATGTTAAGGAGGGTAAGTGGGAGGCCAGCTTTCCATAAGGCAGAGAAGACTTTTCGAGGAGGTTACATTTGATCTTGGCCCTGAAGGATGAGGTGTGGAGGTGACTATTCAAAGAGCCTGGGGAAAAGCTTTTGGGCAAAGAGGAAAGTAAGTGCAAAAACATGAAGCCTGGAACCAGTTCTTGGAGTTGGAAGGGAATCATTGAGACTGATAAGGTCCAGTGGTATGCCCTTTTGTTCTAAGACAGGTCATAAGTTCAGATTCTTTGAGGAAAAGGACCTTAGAAATCCTCTAGGCCAACCCCCAGAGTATCCTTGTTATATCCCATTGTTGATACTTGAATAACTCCATAAAGGGGAACTGGAGATGCAATCCAATTTTATTTTGAACCAGTAAAATTGTTAGAAACTTCTTCCTTGTATTAAGCTGAAAATTACTCTTTCACACATTGATCCTGGTTCTTCCTTTCAGGTCAATACAGAATAGTGTAAGCCCTTTGTCATGGGATAGCCCTTCAGCTATTTAAAGGCACTTACTGGTTTCTACCCAGACTTCTTTTTTGTAGGCCAATCGGTTTCAGTTCTTTAAGGCTCACTGTATCAGTTTCCAGGTTGTTTGCCATCCTGGTTGCTTAAATTGGGGTGTGCTCCAGATTGTTTCTCTAAAATGGTGTACTCTGGGATGGACACACTTCTGCAGGTGTGGTTCGGAGTTGGGGGTGGGTGCTCCTGTTTTGACCCTATGCTTCTACTACATAAGATTAGGATTGAACTGTCTTTGGCCTTCTTAGTAACCACATCACACCAATGACTCTTCTTAAATCTGTGAGCAACTTTTGGGGGATGCGGTCAGGACTTTCCACTTACTATATTTAATCCTTTTAGAATCAGCCTTTTGTAAATGTGTATGAAGACTTTTGGGATCCCACTTCATCATCAGTGCAGTAGCCACTCTTGTAGTAGTAGCTTTGTGTCATCAGGCATATTTTCACCTCATCCAGGCCATGTATAGAAGTCTTGACCTCTCAGGGCTATGGAGAGAGCCTTTTGGCAGGTTATTGAATTAAGTAACCAGCACCTTTTGGATGTAATCAATCAATCAATTACCCATTACAAATTCACCTAACTTGCTATTTCTCTCAGCTTATAATGCACCTTCTTTATACTCCCCCACCCTCACCGTCCTGTGTAAATAGGAACTTCTGGGCCTGTTTTTTTTCTGATATCACATCCTGTTTCTTCTCTTTGTTGTCCTTATAGATGTCTAAGTATGTTTATTTGTTTCTCCCAGCGGAATGTATATCCGTTTTAGACTGTAGGCCTAGCACAGGACCTGCACTTAGATATTTATTGAATTATTGAGTGGTTTATACTGTTATCCAGCCCTTTTTTTCCCACCTAGTCCACAAAGAATTCCATTGTATCTTTCAAATTATTTTCTTTTTTTTTCTTTTTTTAAAGATTTAATTTATTTATTTATTTGACAGAGAGAGAGATAGTGAGAGTAGGAACACAAGCAGGGGGAGTGGGAGAGGGAGAAGCAGGCTTTCTGTCGAGCAGGGAGCCCGATGCGGGACTCGATCCCAGAACCCTGGGATCATGACCTGAGCCAAAGGCAGACGCTTAACGACTGAGCCACCCAGGTGCCCTCAAATTATTTTCTGAAATACATAATTACTTTGTCACATTCTCTTGTCATTGTAGAAGCCTTAACGGTATGAATTGTACCCAGTGAATTCATGCCAGCTTCTAATTCTCTTATGAATTAACCTCCTAAATTCATTGCAAGCTGCTGAAGGTGATGCCAAAATTAAGAATACAGTTCCTGCCTTCAAGACATTTATATTTCAGTGGGAGCAGTGAAAGCAAGTATGAATATCACAGTTCAAAGGTAGGAGAGATCTCATATGCTTGGGAAGAGGGTTGGTTTCTTGGAGGATAAAATGTCATCTGGGCCTAAAGAATAGATTTCAGGAGAGGGGAGGGCATTCCAGACATTTAAGCTTGAACAAAGGATACAAATCTTTATGACGTCTATCATGACTGAAATTCCTTTAATGGGAATTAGTTTTTTATCCCACAGTGACTCTCATGTGAAGTTTCCTTGAATACGGTTACACACAGCAGAAACAGTAACTTCAGTTTCCCAGTAACAGTGAGATCCTTTCCTGCTTCCGGCAGAAAGAGCTTACAGTGTTTGCAGTGGTCCTTCCAGACATCCAAGAAAGGGAAATTGTGTAGAAATAAGATCAGGAGTGAAATTTTGCCTCAGTTTATCTCCAGTGAGAGTTGATTACATACCATCTGAGGAAGAATTTGAAGAGGACGATATTCACAATCAGAAATGGCTTACAGAGTGATTTTATCGAGATACGTTAGAGTGTTTACTTTTGAACAAGTTCAAATTCCTGCTGGAGATATGTTGAATAAATGTCTTTCCGTCTATTTTGCTGTGAGCCCCTAATGTATGTTGCCCCATCATATGAAATGACACGATTTAAATTAAGTTTATTTATTTAATAGCTTTAGCAAATATTTATTGTAGAGGTAAACAAAGACAAGTAGCCTGCCAAGAGTATCTGACCTCCCTGCCTGCTATGGAAACAAATTGAAACAATTATTTAGATATTTCTTTAACGTTGAATAAAAATGGAGAGAACTATAGTTTACAACAGTATACCAGTCTCTGTTTAAAGATATCTGCTCTGCCTTTAGTAGTCAAATACGTATTTTTATCTTAATTCATATTAAAAATTTATGCATGTACATTTTCTTATAACCTGATTTGATCTCAGAATATAACAGTATACCTTGAGCCTTGCATATAACAGGGTAATTTAATATTTCCAGCTCCTGTGCGACACAGTGGAGACCATGGGAAAAGACTGTTTATCATCAAACCATCTGGATTCTATGACAGACGTTTTTTGAGTTTAATGGTGAGTTAAAAATTTTTCTGAACTAAACTCTTTACATACAAATAGGAATGTGGGTTTTTTTTTTCTTTTGTCTATTTAGAGAACATCTTTCATTTTATAAAAGATGTTATTTTGTAAATTCATATTTATTTTCTCAATAGATATTGAGATTTTGTAGTAATGTCTGATTTGTTCCTGAATTTCTTTTTAAATTAGTGAACCTTTACTTCATCATAAAAAGGATTCATGTGTATTGGAGGTAAAATTTGAGCCATTCCCTTATTTTTAAGATTGTGGGGTTTTGAAATATAATCTGTGTTCCCTGCACACACACACACATACACACCAAAATCTATAAATTATAGAACTTTGAAAATGGATTTGTTTGGGGATAGTTATTTTATTTTTTTTTTTTTGAGTAAAGAGATACAAGTTTATTAAGTGAAGATACAGAAAAAGCTCTCAAGAGTGAGAGGGGTCCCGACAGGGTTGCCCTAAAATATTCTTTAAATTACCAAGGAACTCACTGGAAGACTTCTTTAAATAAGTAACTCCATTATTTTGGGTTATAATTTTTTATTTCTGTATTGTTCAGGAACATTGATTTCAGAGGATCAAGTGAGCTACTGGCTGTATATTTGTATTTCAAGGCTCTATAATGAAAAGTAGAGGCTTGGAAGATGGAAGATTGTGTGGATTCTCTACCATTCTTCCTACAGCTGTGACCATTTCAGCAATGGCTGCCCTCTAGACCTCTTGCTTGCCCTTTGTTCTTAATATCCCTCCTCTTGGTTGAGCTCCCACTTTACTTGTTATGACCAACTCAAACTCTACAGTGGTTGAAATCACTCAAATGTTTTTAACATTTTTATCTTAATACAAAAATTTCTCAACTTGTATTACATTGTGTTAACCAAAAAATGAAAAATCACTTGAATAGATATTGTATTATACTTGTACAATTAATCCTTACTTTTTTCTTTCATTTTTGGTACCAAATATAGGCATCTATAAAAGAGTAAAAGAAAACCTCAGAGATAATTTGGTATCACATCTTCAATTTGGCAAGTTTATTTTACAGGCAATGTAAGGAAATAAAAAATTGTAGACAGTTTGAGAGTGGGGAAAGAGAGTTAAGAAATGGTTATTTGAAAACTATTTTTTTTTTTTAAGATTTTATTTATTTATCTGACAGAGAGAGACACAGCGAGAGAGGGAACATAAGCAGAGGGAGTGGGAGAGGGAGAAGCAGGCTTCCACCAGAGCAGGGAGCCCGATGTGGGGCTCCATCCTAGGACCCTGGGATCATGACCTGAGCTGAAGGCAGATGCTTAATGACTGAGCCACCCAGGCGCCCCTGAAAACTATTTTTTAATCTCAACAGAAATTCTACATTTTGTTGACTGGGATTCCAGTAGCAATTGGCATAACTCTGGTGAATATATTCATTGGTAAGTACCTCTCTGACTAAAACCTATGTCCATTAGTAACAAAGAAATTATGGATGTTATAAAGAAAAGTTATTTATTTTTTTTAATCCTTTTTTTTTTAAAGATTTTATTTATTTATTTGACAGAGAGAGAGCACAAACAGGGGAAAGGGCAGACAGAGAGCTCGATGCGGGACTTGATCCCAGGATCCCAGGATCATAACCTGAGCTGAAGGCAGACGCTTCACCGACTGAGCCACACAGGCGCCCCAAGAAAAGTTATTTAAATAATAAACATAGGCATGGGATTTTATTTTACAGTAACGACATCTCAATCTGCAATAGTATACAATGTTTTTTTTTTTAAACATTTTTTTTTTTGCTCCAACAGCCTTTAAGGTCATCAGCTCTGTAGAGGCCACAAAAGGCTTCAGAAAGCCTTGTTTTCCTCCTCCTTTTTACTTCTCCAAACCAGCTTTGACAAACCAGAATAAGGAAAATAGAAATAGAGGTGGAAGAGAGGCTGAGGGATGGAAGAATTTTTTTTTATCCATCTTGGACACATAAAATTATAATCTTCTAAAAAAGACTGAAACTGTGAAAGACAGCTAACATTAGATTTTCATGGGAAATTCTGTCCAAAGTACTTCTAACATCTTGAATCCTAAAATGTTTTGTCTAGTAGTGATAGGAAAAACCAGAAGGAATAATGTGTCTTTTATTATATTTTGTTATACTATATAAAAACAAAGTTTGAAACTCTTATATAATGCCTATAGGCAATGCCTTACACATTGAAGACATCTAAAAAATATCTAATGAATGAAATGATTTTCAACCACATTAAAGTAATTAAAATACAGTCGATCCTTGAACAATGTCAGGGTGTCAACCCCCTGCTCAGTCAAAAATCACATATAATTTTTGACTCCCCCCAAAACTTTACTAATAGCCTATTGTTGACCAGAAGCCTTATCAATAACTAACATGTACTTTGGCTGTTTTTTGTATTATATACTGTATTCTTATATAAGTAAGCTAGAGGGGCTCTGGGTGGCTCAGTCGGTTAAGTGTCCAACTCTTGGTGTAGGCTCAGGCCATGATCTCGTGGTTGTAAGATCCAGCCCCGCATCAAGCTTGGCCACTCCCCAGCGGGGAGTCCGCTTCTCTCCTTCTTCCTCTTCCTTTGCCCCTCCCTACCTGCGCACATGCTCGATCTCTCAAATAAATAAAATTAAATGAAAAAATAAAGTAAGCTAGAGAAAAAATGTTAAGAAAATCTTAAGGAAGAGAAAATACATTTACAGTACTCTATGGTAAAAAACCCATGTGTAAGTAGACCCAGGCCATTCAAACCCATGTTGTTCAAGGGTCAACTGTGTTTGAATCTTCATTGGTACAAACAAAAGTTCCTTTAAAACCACAAGAAGTTGGTTTCTTACTTAAATGGGGAAGAATTAATATTATAAACTCTTGATACTAAAATTGGACATCACTATTTTCTCTTACTAGGTGAAGCTGAGTTAGCAGAGATTCCAGAAGGCTACATCCCAGAACACTGGGAATATTTCAAGGTTGGTATGCGTCATTGAAAGTTACTTTCTGTTAGGTGTCTTGTCAGTGCACTGATTAATGTCTTTATTTAGCAATTATGATACTGTTTTATATTCAATTTTTGATATCAAGTAGATGACACTTTTGTGCTCACTCTTTACAAGCAACTTCTTTTGGTAATTTTCTGCATTTTATTACTTTGATCTTCACGGTTTTTTAAAGTGTGACTCTGTAGTGTGTTCTTATCCCAGCAGAGTAGCAGTCAGAATTTATCCTAAGTTCAGTGCCGGAGGATGTTACCCATGCTCATGCTAGCTGTTCTTTATTGAGCACCTACTCTATGGCAGGCACTGTGGTAGTATTTTGCAAATATTCTCTTACTCCATGTGAAATGTGCTGTTACTATTCCCAATTCAGACATGAAGAGACAGGCTTAAAAGAGGATAAGTGACCTGTCCAAGAATTAGAGCCAGTATTGGAGCCTAGGTAGGCTTGGCCCGACAGCCTGTACTGTTAGTCATTTTACTACACTGTCACTGCCACTAAAACCTAAAGTTAAATCTGTTACTTGCCTTTACAAGTGTTGTGGTGAGGTGGCCTTGATTAGAGTGAATACTGTCATGTTCTATTATCTGAATGAACTGTATTTCAGAAAAGAAATGTATCATTATCATACCTTAAGGCAGGCCATACAGGTAGTCTCTCTGTGCTGAGAGAAGGAGCTTCAGTTTTTGATCACCAAACCCTGGGTTTGGCTCCTAAATCTGCCACTTAAAGTACTCAGTGTAGTATAATGGCGAAGAGCACAGGTTTTGGAGTCAGACAGACCTGGTTTGAGTCCAGCTGCTGGCACTTAGTAACTGTATAACTTTGTGCAATTCACTCACTATAAAATGGGGACAAAAATAGTATCAACCTAATGGATTAAAATTAGTAGTTGGCATTTAGTAAGTATTATTGGTTTACCTGAGATGGCCATTTTAAAGAATAGGAAACTGGAAGAGCAAAGTACTGTTCAGAAAATAAACAAATTTTCTCTTGTAGCATCCTATATCAAGATGGATTGCCCGAACTTTCTTTGATAGCCCTGAAAAGAATTATGAAAAAACAATGGCTATCCTTCAGATTGAAGCTGAAAAGGCTGATTTACGGTAAAAAATAAATAAATAAATAAAGTGGGAAGGGGGGGGCAAGGAAGAAAATCCTTTCTTACTATTGCAAGCCATGAAAAAAAAATCTAATAAACTATATCAGCACTATAGAATGCTCCATGTAAAAGGATAAAGACAGGGAGGGAATAGCTTGTTTAGAGTGGAGTTTATAAGTTGGAGACTGAGAGACTACTAGTTGATAATATCTGTCAGAGTAAAAGGAATTCTTTTTAAAATATCCCACTCTTGAGTGCAAGGCAGCCCTCCCCTCCCTCTGCCCCTATTCCCAATTTCCTTTCCTCTTCTACCTAGTCTCATCCTTAAAGGTGACTACTACTTACTTAGTTCTTTTTTTTTTTCTGTTCCTAAAAAAAAAAAAAATGCGTTAAAAATATATTAACACTAATACTTACCATTTATATCGACGTGGAAGGAACTGGAGGGTATTATGCCGAGCGACATAAGTCAGTCAGAGAAAGACAGTTATCACACGGTTTCACTCATATGTGGAATATAACAGCGCAGAAGACCATAAGGGAAGGGAGGGAAAACTGGGAAGTCATCAGAGAGGGAGAAAAACTATGAGAGACAGTTAACTGTAGGAAACAAACTGGGGGTTGCTGGAGGGGAGGAGGGTGGGAGAATGGAGTAATTGGGTGATGGACGTTAAGGAGGGCACGTGATGCGATGAGCACTGGGTATTATACACAACTGATGAATTATTGAACACTACATCTGAAAGTAATGATGTACTATATGTTGGCTAATTGAATTTAAATAAAAAAATAAAATAAAAATATATTAATACAAATAGAATCCTCTTATAAGTACTGTTTTGCACCCTGTCTTCATTTCACTTAAATATATCGTGGTGATCTTTCTATAATAGTATATACCCCATTCACTTTAATGGCTGCATCATGTATTTCATTGGTCCCATGTTGTTGGTACTTAGGGTTTTTTTTTTTTTTTAAACCAATCCCATGTTGTTGGTACTTAGGTTCTTTCCAAGTTTTTTGATAATATACATAGTGCTATGGTGAATATCCTCATACATAGATTTCTGCATATTTAGTGTATCTGAAATATAAATTCCTAGCTGTGGCACTGATAAACCAAATGTTTTATGTTTTAAATTTTAGATAGATGTTGCCAAACTCTTTTCCAAAAAGTTGTACCAGTTGTTTTTTCTGCCACCAATACATGGTAATTTCTGTTTTCCATGCCTTTCCCTGTAAATGGAATTTATCAAACCTAAACATTTTGCTGATAAGATAGTTGAAAAATGTTACTATTTTAATTTTGTTTTTTTTGTAAGGTTGAGTATTTTTTCATATATCTGTTGGTTGTTTGTATTTGTTGTCCTGTAAATTGCCCATTTTTCTACTAATTTATACATTTAACTAAAATACCTCTTTTGGGTTTTGTGGCAATTATGTTTTCCCAACTTGTCATTTGTCTTTTGATAGTGTAGAATTTTTTTGCAACTAAAGTGTTTTTATGTTTCAGATAACAAAAGTGTAGTAGTAGCTAATATGTTTCTGAACACTTACTATGTATTAGTGTTTTAATTACTTTATATATATTTACTCATTTGATTATTGTCAGGTTTGTCAGTCTTTTTCTTTAGCTTTTGGGATTTTGTGTCATGCATAGGCCTCTGATAGTGATTAAATAAGCAAATATATAAGTCCAAATTATTTTTTTAAATGTTCACTCATTTTTCCTTTTGCTACTTTTAAATGTGATCCTGTCTGAGATTTATCTTAGTGTTTGTAGTGATGTTTACATACAGTCACATGTACCCATTAAGTTTGATAGGTTTTTGACAAAGGTAAATAGCTGTGTAACCACCACAGTCAAGATCATTTCGATCACCTACTGAGCCTCTTTGAGGTCCTTTCCAGTCATTCCCCATCCCCTCCTCCTGGCCCAAGTCCACCATTGATCTGCTTTCTGTTTATTCTCTTTTAAACTTTGTAGTTTATAAAAATTGTTGATATTAAAAAATATTTAAATGATTAAAGGAACGTATGATGGGCCTGCTTCCTAGATTTGAAATTATACACATATATAGTTACCATATGGAATTGTTAAGTATTTAAGAGCGTGGAACAGCAATATGGCTCATACTTCGTAACATTGGACTTTTTTGAACTTCACACATATACCTTTGAGTTCCAATTAAAAGACAAATCCCAGAATTCCTTAGACATATAGAGATTTTAAACAATTTCCAAGCAAAACAAAGTAAAAAGAAAAAACCCTGGCTTCTACCCCCAAAGAAAAGATGCCATTGTGAGGATGGAATGAGAGTACCTACATTTTTTAAAAAGTATATTTAGGTATTTGGAAAACTGAAGCATAAAAGAAAGATACAAAATAGAAAGGGGCTATCTTCCATAATGGTCTCTCCTTAGAGATAACTATTTATTATGGCCCTCCAGATTTTTTAATACTCTCTGCATGTGTACATATACATAGTCGCAGATGATTACTTTCTATTTTTTAATGAAATGGGAATATGCTGCACATACTCACGTTATACCTTGCATTTTTAATTTAACCATATGTGTATCATCTGTATTTACTATATACAGATTTTCCTCATTCTTTTTTTTTTTTTTTAAAAGATTTTATTTATTTATTCATGAGAGACAGAGAGAGAGAGAGAGAGGCAGAGGGAGAAGCAGGCTCCCAAGGAGCAGGGAGCCTGATGCGGGACTCGATCCCAGGACCCTGAGATCATGACCTGAGCCGAAGGCAGATGCTTAACCATCTGAGCCACCCAGGCGCCCTTCCTCATTCTTTTTAACCCCAGATGGCTAGTAGTCTCTTATAAGGGTGAAACATTATTTAACCAGTCCTTTTGATGAATATTTTAATATTTGCATTTTGGATAATTACATTCTTTTTTTTTTTTTTTTTTAATTTTATTTATTTATTTGACAGAGAGAGACATAGTGAGAGCAGGAACACAAGCAGGGGGAGTGGGAGAGGGAGAAGCAGGCTTCCCGCGGAGCAGGGAGCCCGATGTGGGACTCGATCCCAGGACGCTGGGATCATGACCTGAGCCGAAGGCAGACACTTAACGACTGAGCCACCCAGGCGCCCTTGGATAATTACATTCTAAAGAGTAGAAAAGAAAAAGGATAATATGAAGATATATAATCCTAAAAAAAAAAAAAGGAAAGAAATACACTCAGATACACAATCACAAAGGTTTGTAGTTTCTCATAGGGGATAGGGTTAGTGAGCTGGTTAAGGTTAATAAAGTGAATTATTTAACTGTGATAAATTTCCAGTCATGAAAAATTTAATATGTAGTCTATAAAAATGGAAAGAAAAAGGTTTGATGGAGAAAAGACTATCTCATTTTTTATTTTTCAAGTTTTTATCTGAATTCTAGTTAGTTAACATATAGTGTAATATTGGTTTCATGAGTAGAATTTAGTGATTCATCACTTTACATATAACACCTAGTGCTCAACACAAGTGCCCTCCTTAATACCCATCACCCATTTAGCCCATCCCCTGCCCACCTCCCCTCCTGCAACCCTCAGTTTGTTCTCTATAGTTAAGAGTCTCTTATGGTTTCCTTTGGAGAGGGACTGTTTCAGGAATATGTGGTCTCAAGAGGTTTTCTAAAAGGCAAGAAGACAGGAACTGCATTACCATTATTCATGTGAAAGTGATCTGTCCAGATAAAGAGCAGGGACAAGAGGAGAGAATAGATTATCAATTCAAGTGGTGTTTTGGTGATTAAAAACAGGATTTGTTGCTAACCACCTAAGCAAAATAATGAAAGTCAAAAATAAGTCCCAGATTTTGCTAATAGGTGCATATCAGATACATGCATACACATCGATCTATGGAGGTACATTAATACTTTACATAAAATACTTTATTTTATTTATTTATTTATTTTTAAGATTTTGTTTATTTATTTGACAGAGAGAGAGAGAGCACAAGTAGGGGGAGCAGCAGAGGGAGGGGGAGAAGCAGGCTTCCCGATGAGCAGGGAGCCCGATGCGGGGCTCCATCCTAGGATCCTGAGATCATGACCTGAGCTGAAGGCAGATGCTTAATGACTGAGCCACCCAGGCGCCCCACATAAAATACTTTTGATAATACTTTACACAAAAGCAAAAGACTCTCTGGTGGTTATTCTTTATGGAGATAACTCATTAACTTTGCAATTGGAAATGCTGGACCCACAATACTGCTATCCTGTTTGTTACAGGGTACAGGAGCTGGAAGTGCGAAGGTTAATGCGTGCGAGAGGTGATGGTCCCTGGTATCAGTATCCGACTGTTGATAAGGCGCTGATTGATTATTCTCCAAAAGCAACTCCTGACAATTAATCTTTTATTTCTCTAAATACAAAGTATATTCTCTTTAGGGGAAAATTAATCAATAAATATATTCTGTATTTTTGGTCACATGATGAATAAAAGATCTTCCATTGTACTATTTCTCAACATTGGTTCAGATTAAGACTTCCATGTGGGATTTCTTTTTTTTTTTTCAGCTTTATTGAGGCATAATTGACAAACTGTAAGATATTTAAAGTGTACATTGTGATGATTTGATATACGTTGTGAAAGGCAGAATAAGACTTTTGATTTGTGGATTTGGGCTTCCTCCTTTAAGAAGGTTTATCATATATTTAAAAAAAACTTGGGCAAATAGGAATTTATGAACTCCTAAGGGTGTGTCTTTGAAAGTTTAATGTTTCATTTGTCTGATAATTGGAAGTTAGAGAAGTCTAATTATATTAAATATCAGGAAATATAGTAGTTTACATACATGTCTAAATTATTCAGAGATGATTCAGAATTTTAAATTACATAATTACTGAACTAAACATTAACATCTTAATAAACAGTTTTTCAGTGAACAAATCTGTTGAATATTTTCATGCTTTCTGCCTTAAAACTTTTTTGTTACTAAAGTAATTTTTATTGAACTATAGTAGACACACAATGTTACGTTGGTTTCAGATGTAGTATAGTATATTATGCTTTTTAAATGCATACACACTTGCACCCCTTTTCTTAGATGCAAGCTCTTAAGATTCCTAGAGTCCTTTTGTTTTTGGTAAACACTGGAAAAGGTGCACAATGTAAAATGATTACTGCAAAGATTATAAAATGTGAGTAACAGCTAAAATAATGGCTATCATTTATTAAGCATTTACTGTCTGGGGAACACTGTGCTAAATGATTGTATTTTTTTTTAAATGTTTTATTTATTTATTTATTCATGAGAGTCAGAGAGAGAGAGAGAGAGGCAGAGGCAGAGGGAGAAGCAGGCTCCCCGCCTAGCAGGGAGCCTGATACAGGACTCGATCCCAGGACCCTGGGATCATGACCTGAGCCAAAGGCAGACGCTTAACCATCTGAGCCACCCAGGCGGCCTAAATGATTGTATTTTTTCACATTAATTTCAAAATCACCGTATGAGATACTATTACTATGTTTTGCAGGTAAGAAATTGAGGCTCAGAGATTTTAAATACATACTCAATACTTACAGAAATAAATATTTACACTTTAACTTCCAGAATGACCTTTAGCTTCAAAAATCCATTGTTTTCAGAAAATACCTTTCAGTATCCTTGTGCCCCAGAGAGGCACTTAGTGCCCTTTACAATCCGGCCAAGATCCTTTGGAGTAGTTGCATTTTCTTATTTTCCCAGAAGAGGGCTGCCTCACCCGACTACTTCCAGATTTCATTCTGAAGATTCCCTAATGAAGTCTAATTACCACCTCATAATTCTAACAAAGGATTTGAGGGAAGGGCATGCGGTCCCTAAGCCTCTGTTTACAAGAACCATTCAATTTTGTAGGAGAATGGAGGCAGATAGGTCTTGAGAATGGTAATTGTAAATTATGCTACATCTATGTACATTTATGTTAACATTTTTAAGAGTTTATAGGTTACTTTCTGGCATTATGAGGTTTTCCTTTATTTTGTCCTTTCTACTAATATAGATGTAAGAAAACATGACATAGAAATATCGAAAGTATAAGAAATACTATTAATGCCACCATCCATAAAGAAATTTCAGAAATTTCCTCAGTCTTCCTTTTTTTTTTAAGATTTATTTATTCATTTGACAGAAACACAGCGAGAGAGGGAACACAAGCAGGGGGAGAGGGAGAGGGAGACGCAGGCTTCCCGCCGAGCAGGGAGCCCGATGCGGGGCTTGATCCCAGCACGCTGGCATCATGACCTGAGCCGAAGGCAGATGCTTAACGACTGAGCCACCCAGGCGCCCCAGTCTTCCTTCATTTTTTTTTTTTTTTTTT
>NW_022589711.1:62905283-63020523 GCF_004348235.1 Phoca vitulina | reverse complement strand
TTTCTTGAAGGGAAATTTTAATAAAGCTAGTATATATATGTTTATATTGATTTTTATGTAATTTTTTTCTAATTCAAATATTTAAGTTTATTATATATTAGTCACACAGTAGACATATTTCCTCCCAAGAGTTTACTCTTTAGTATAAATGATAGATGTTAAAGTAGAAATTATATGCACTGGGTTTGACAGGAAGAATGGCATTGTAGCAATCTGTGGGATCCCAAACTAGCCTAAGGCAACATGGAATGTTTATAAGCTCAATTCATAGCATCTGGAACATAGTAGACACTGAGTAAAGATCTTTTGAGTGGATGATACATGGATTTAATATTGTTTTGGGTTATCTTTATTTTTTTTTTTTCTTCTGCAATTCTACAGAGCCCAGCATGGTGGGCTTGTTGGAATTGAGCAGACCTCAGACTAAATCCTGAGCTTGCTAATTACCAGGACAGTAATGATGACTATCATCTACTTGGTATCTGCTGCATGTGTCAGACACTGCACTAGGAACTTATATTTGGAAATTTTCGTCACTGCTTTGAGCCCTATCTCTAAAAGAAATGATAATCTTCGTCCCCTGGTAATGTAAAAATTACTGGGACAATGTAAAGTGCCTACTACACTAGTAAATAATAGGTGATGAAGACTTCTCTCTGCAAGATTGAAATGGTCCACTCCTTTTCCAAGAAAATTACTAAATATCCCATACTGTCTCTGCTTCAAGTCTATTGACTTCAAAGAGTAATGGAGTTTCAGGTAGACTAGAGCCAATGGGCAATGTTTTTGACACTACTTCCAAACCATGGAAAAAGTCCAAATTCTACAATGTAAATTAAGCATACTATTCTCACTAGGAAAAAATACACTGCTGGAGATCAAAAAAGAGTTTGCAGTAATTCCTGGGCTCAATCTCTTATGTCACTATTCTCAAATTTCAGTCCTTGATTTTAACTGTTTCTATTTTGCCTCCACGTATGATATATACTTAATATTCTCTTTAAATTGACCTTTTTAAACTTTAAGTTTGAAAAAAGAAATGTTATATCATGACTATGAATAGAAAATCAGGCCCTTGTCATAATTAAAAAGTAATCACAGATATAACTATTATATTCCATCTAGATTCTGTTGCCCACCCAAAGCTCTGAGCCTAAGGCCTGGCTCTCCTTTTGTTGAAAATGGAGAATTTTAAAAGGAAATTAGTGGCGTTAAAACATACCAGTACCAAATGGAGGCTTTTCTTGATGTAATCAAATGGAGAATTGAAAAAGCAGTAACTTAGTCATGATGTGATGAATTATATCCTCCAGGTACACGCCCACATCTTTTTTTTAAATATATTTTATTATTTTTATTGAAGAATAATTGACATGCAATATTGTATTAGTTTCAGGTGTATAGCACAGTAGTTCAGTTTTTATATACATTATGAAATGGTCACTGCAATAAGTCTAGTTATCTGTCACCATTTAAAGCAGTTACAATATTATTGACTATATTCCCTATGCTGTACATTATAACCCCGTGTCTTATTACAACTGTTAGTACTTTTTAATCCCCTTCACCTATTTCATCCACTGCCCCCCCCAACAACACCCTTTTCTTGCAACCATCAGTTTGTTCTCTGTATCTGTGAGTTGGTTTCTGTTTTGTTTGTTTTGTTTTTTAGATTCCACATATAAGCAAAGTCATGCTATTTCTCTTTTTCTGTCTGACTTACTTCATTTAGCATAATACCCTCTAGGTCTGTCCATGTTGTCACAAATGGCAAGAATTCATTCTTTTGTTATGGCTGAGTAATATTTCATTATATATAAATGTCACATCTGCTTTATCCATTCATCCATGGATGGACATTTAGGTTGCTTCCATATCTTGGCTATTGTAAATGATGCTGTGATGAACATAGTAATGCATATATCTTTTCAAATTAGTGTTTTTCATTTTCTTTGGATAAATACCTAGAAGTGGAATTGCTGGATTGTATGGCAGTTCTACATATGCCCACTTTTGCAAATTTTTATATATTTCATTAGGATGGCAGTACTATTGACATTGGGAAATATGTAAATAAATATCTCTAACGTATCAATTAAAATTAATCTTAAGTCACATTTTGACTTGTTTTAAGTTATATATTAATTGCTAAAGCATATCACTTAGCATCACATTTAGTTAATTATCCAAAAGCATAAGTTGTTCAGCACTGTACATCAGAATCCAACCACAGAGTTGCTTTTTGGAAAACATTTGAACAGAACCTACCTAGAGCCATGATCTCTTTTCTATTTTTAGCCTAATCACATATATAGGAATTTATCTTAAGGAAATAATCCACAAAAATGAAAAAGTTATATACACTAAACTCCTAATTATATATATATATATAATGTTATAATGTTATACATATATATAGCATTATATTGTATATAATGTATATTGTATATAATGCTATATATTGTATATAATGTAATGCTATATTATATATAATGTTATATATAATATATGTATAATATAGTGGAATATAGTTATATATATGTAATAGTGGGAAAACATAATCAATACATACTTAATAGGAGAATGGTTGTTAATTTACTACCATCACTTGATGGAATATAAGGTAGCAATTAACGATTATAAAAACTGTGGCAATGAGGGGTAACACCTATGTTAGTTAAAATACAGGTACCAAAGCTATTACAAAACCCAAAATATATCACAAGTGCGATGGAAGTTTACTTATCTGTCTTTGTAGAGTGTCAGCTGGTATGGTGGCTCTCCTCCATGAAATTCCCAGGATGCTCGGCTCCTTCTGTCTTGTTGCTCTGTCATTCTACACATGCAGCTTCCACTGCGTGGTTCAAGATGACTGATCTAGCCTCAACTGTCATCACTAAATCCTAGCCAATGGGAAGAGGGAAATAGAAAAGGGAAATAGAAATGCTCTTTCCCTCTAAAACATATGCCTGGAAATCACATGTCACTTCTGTTCCCACATCGCTGGACAGGACTTAGTCACATGATTATAACCAGCTAAAAATTTTGGAGAATGGATGTTGAAGGGAAACTAGAGTCTCTGCCAATCTTCTACGTTTTTTTTTCTTTTCAATCTTCTATAATGTTAAGTGAAAATAGGATGGAAAAGTAACTGCATGCTAAACAGTAATTAATGCAGTGGAGAAGTCAGGCAACAATTTGACCCGATGAGCAAAATTAACATCACACACACAAAAGTTAACCTCAGATATGAGGGACATAGGGGTGTACCCTGAGAAGAACATGACCCAGGCAGTATGCCAACCATGAATATATAACCTCAGTGTAATTCAATCAAATTGCAAGGAAAGATAAGCCAAACAAAAATGGTAAGTACTCCATTTTTTAAAAAAATCTGAAGTGTATTTATTAAAAATATGAATGTCATAAAAGACAAGGAAAGGCTGTGGAAATCTTCCACATAAAAAGGGGATGAAGAGACATGCAAGTAAATGCAATACTCGATACTGCACTGCACTACAGCGAGAGGAAATGTTATAAAGGATATTGTCAGACCAACTGGCAAAATCGGGAGTATGGAAGATGGATCAGATGAAAGTATTACAACAGAGTGAATGTAGGAAGTTGGTAACACTCTGTGGTTGTATGAGGGACTATCCCCATTCTTAGGAAATAGACATATTTAGAAGTAGAAAGTAGAAATATTTAGGGTAAAGGTGATGTATGTGATATGTGTGTGACTTACCTCAAGTGGTTCAGAAAAAATATTTATATTTATCGATGTGTATATATACATACACATGTGTATACATACATGTGTATCTAAGTGTGTATATGAATATATGTATGTATATGATATGAATGTATGTACACATATATACATGTATTGTGTCTGTGTGTATCTATCTCTACAGATTTAGATCTGTGTGTGTGTGTGTTATGAGCTGAATTGTGTCTCCCCTGCAATTCATGTTGAAGTCCTAACTCCCAGTACCTCAGACTATGACTATATTTGAAGGTAGGGTCTTTAAATAGGTAATTAAGTTAAAATGAGTTCATGGGGTAGGCCCTAATCCAACATGACTGGTCTTCTAAGAGGAGCGGAATAGAACACACACATGTACAGAGGGAAGATCATGGAAAGATGCAGGGAAGTGATGGCCATCTACAAGCCAAGGAGGGAGGCCTCAGGAGAAACCAACCCTGCTGACACCTTGATCTTGGACTGCTGGCCTTCTCAGTTGTGAGAAAATAATTTTCTGTTGTTTCAGCCCCCCCAATCTATGTACTTTGTTCTGGTAGCCCTTGTGGACTAATGCAATATATTTGTATATCTGTGTATCTATGTGTGTGTGTTTGTGTGTACGTGTGTGTATTTCACTCATGTATACACCCTTATATACACACAGGAATGAGACAAAATTCAAGCAAATGAAGTATAAGGATTATAGATAATCTGGGTAAAGAGTATGAGTATGTGAGTGTTCCTTGTACTATTTTATTATACAACTTTATTATTACTTTTAAAAGTTTTAAAAATAATGTATAAAAAATAAGTATATGTCCACCATAATTGCATATGTGAACAAAACTAAAAGTGAAAAAAAAGATAAAATGGTTGACTTAAGGTGGAGGAATTATTTTCCCCTCAAATATCCAACTTCTTGTGATGCTATTTACTGTTTTTCACATTTCTTTTTCAATGAATTAGAAGTAGCTACCCCTTCTTGGGGCACCTGGGTGGCTCAGTCGTTAAGCGCCTGCCTTCGGCTCAGGTCATGATCCCAGGGTCCTGGGATTGAGCCCCGCATCGGGCTCCCTGCTCAGCGGGAAGCCTGCTTCTCCCTCTCCCACTCCCCCTGCTTGTGTTCCCTCTCTTGCTGTGTCTCTGTCAAATAAATAAATAAAAAATCTTAAAAAAAAAAAAGTAGCTACCCCTTGAGTCCAGTACATAGCAAACACTAATTAAGCACTTTGCCTGTTTAATCCTGTTTATTTCTTACAATAATGTTGCAGCGTAGATTTGACTATTCTCTCTTAAATAAGAAAACTGAAGCGCAGAAAGTTTAAATAAAGTAAGTAGCCTAAGGTTGAGTCAAATAAAAGTTGTACCAGATTTTCAAAAGGAATTAAAAATAAATAAATAAAAGCACACCAGTTTCAGAGGGGAAGTGACAGGATTCGGCTTTGGTACATTGCAAAGTGGCTTTCATTTAACATATCTGTTTCTAAGTGTCCAGTCTCCTCCTTTCCCTTGGATGTGCAAAACTTATTTAACAATCCCCTATTTTTGGACAACTATATTGCTTCTAATATCATAATTAAATTTTTCCATGCCCTTTTTTTTTTTTTTAAGAGAGAGAGCATGAGCAGGGCAGGGGTGTGGTGCGGAGGGGCAGAAGGAGAGAATTCTAAAACTGGCTCTGCCCCGACTTGGAGCTCAATATCATGATCCCTAGATCAGGACCTGAGCAGAATCAGATGCTTAACCAACTGCACCACTCAGGTGCCCCTCTTTCCATGCATTAAAGAATTGATTCTTTAGAATAAACTCCCAGAAGGGAGATTTTAGCAAAAGAGTAAGTTTTCAGGCTTTTGGTACATGTTTCAAAGTTGCCCTCCTGTTCATGTTGGACCAATTCACACTCCCATAGGCCTCATAAGAGGGCATCAATTTTCTTAACTTCCAAGTCTATTGTCAGCCTGATGGTACGATTTTGTGACAGATAGTTCCTTTCGACACTGTAATTCTCAACATATTCTTTCCCATTCAGCACAGACCTTATACCTTAGCTCAGCATTCCAGATCTTGGCATCTGACACTGTTTACTAAATTGTTTGATGTCCTCATTGAATTGCAATAAAAGATGATTAATACCAACAAAACACATTTCTTCAGAAGGTAGTCTTCTGTTCCCGGCCGGTATTTAAAAATCTGTTTTCCATTTCTTTGAACATGATAACCAGAGTTATGTTATAGTCTGTGTTTGAGAATTCAAGTACCTGAAGTCTTGCAGGTATATCTTTGTGTATTGGTTGTTTAGCTGACGTCACTAATCACGCTTTTTCTTGTGTGCCTGATGTTTTTTTTACTGTGAGCTTTGGATTTCCCTTGCATTTACTTCTGCCACCCGTTGCCGGTCCAAATCATGTTGAAGATGAAATGTGAAGTAGGAGCAGGCACTGAAATCCCTGAGATGGAGATGTAAGAAGGGAAATTGCTTTACTTTAAAGAAAAAACAATTTTATTATTTATTTAGAGAGCGCGCGAGGGGAGGGGCAGAGGGAGAGGGAGAGAATCTCAAGCAGACTGCACTGAGTGCGGAGCCCAACATGGGGCCCGATCCCATGACCTCAAGATCACGACCCCAGCCAAAATCAAGAGTTAGATGCTTAACTGACTGAGCCACCCAGGTGCTCCAAGAAGGGAAATTCCTAAGAAATAAAGGAAGAACCTAAGCCAATGATAAAAAGGACATACTATGTTCTAGGAAGTAATGGAAAAATAGATGCTAAAAAAAATATCCTGATTCAGTGATAGCATTTAGGGCTTAAAAATGAAGGAAATAGGGAGAGGTTGGAAAAAGGGTACCCTCAGCTATAAGATGAATAAAGACAGGATCTAATGTATAACGTGGTGACTGTAGTTGATAACACTGTATTGTACTTCAAAAAATTTAAAAAAAATAAAATGCGGGTAGGGGAAATTTCCAGGTAAAAAAATCAGATCATTTATAAGGTAGAAAAACCAAACTTGCTTCAGGTGTCACATGTTTTCATTTTTAAAAAAATTATTTCTGACTAGCCATTCCATCCACCTTTTAATCAATAGACATACAGAGAGAGATAGCTAGAGTGAAGTTCACGTATTATAAACAACGGTAGTTCGGAGTGAAAGAATTTGGGATGATTTGTGTGTTTTACTTCCTGTTTTGTCTCAGTGTTTTCATATTGTTTCTGTTGTTAGGACTGTAATGGTGGAAAAAAGATGTAAGAATCATTCAAGGTAGGGTTTTCTGAGGATTAAATGGTATAACACATATGTAGCCCCTGGTGCAGCAGGAGCTCAATACGTTACCACTCTTTTCCTATTTCTCTACCTCTCTTTTCTTTCCCCCTTTCCTCCTCCTCCTCATCCTTTTATTGTCCTTTACCTTCTTCTTCTCTTGACAGTCTCATAGGGCAAACTTCTCGAGAAATATTCATATATTTAAGCTGTTCTTGCAAACTGCTTAATTTGATGGGGCTGTCAACGTGACATTGAAAATGATTCAACACAGTTTATAATGAGTGACACCATGCGTATCTGTCAGAAGTTTCATTAGCACACCTTGACTTCCTCAGTACTTTGGAGCTCTCTCCCAGTGTGGTCTTTGTCATGGCATCCTTTCAGGAGGGTTTAGGAGATACCAGAGTTAAAAAAAAAAAAACAAAACCTGGAAGCAATGAAAGTGAGAGGAAGGAAAGGGAAGGTGCAATTCTTATATAATTCTTTTTCATCCATAGAAAGTGTCCTTTTTAAAAAATTTTCTGAATACAGATGAAGAGGCACAGTGTGGAGTTGCTAATGAATTCTCTCAAGTGGTCCAGGTAGGAAGTTGAGCTGGATAGCCATAGCTAGGCCTTCGCTCTCCCAAATCAATGTCCTGTTGATTTTTATTTTGCAAATTCTCTCACAAAACATGCTTTCCACTGGCTTCCCCCTGGTTCAGTCATTTCTTGCCTCATGCCCTCTTCCAATAGCCCCTACAGGCTCTTTCTACAGCAGCTGTCCCCCCTGCAGCCTAAGCCACCAGCCTCATCTTCTTCAAAGGCCAGATTCATGTGTCACTCTCCTACTCACCATTTTCAGTGACTCTCCTTTGCCTGTAAGGAAGAAACCCAAAGTCCTTGCTCTGCTCCACTCTGCCTGCAATGTCCTTTTCTTTTCAATGATAAACTTCCTGGATCCTTGATTCTTGCCAAACCAGTCTGTCCTTTAAATTTATTTCGTGCATTCCTCCAGTATGCTGGTTATTGTCTGTGTCATGCAGTTGACAATTAACCAAGTGTATATTGTTTGTGGAATATTGCATCTTAGGTAGGCAAAGGGAAAATGCATGGACTTACACATTTATCAACTATATTTTGGGCATCTATGATGTATCTGGCATGATGTGCTGGGAGGTAGGAGTTGAAAAAGTAACAGGTAATGTGCAGAAGAAAGTATAGTTCCTTCTTAGAAGAGACGTAGAGAGGTAATTCAAGTTGTATTAATTTCTTATGGCTGCTGGAACAAATTACCACAAGTGTGGTGGCTTAAAATGATAGAATTTATTTTTTCACAGTTCTGGAAGCCAAGCCCAAAGTCAGTATCACTGAACTGAAGTCAAGGTGTTGCCAGGGCCATGCTCCTATGGAGGCTCCAGGAGAGAGTTTGTCCTTGCCTCTTCCAGCTTCGGGTGGCTGCCAGCATTGACTGGCTCGTAGCCATATCACTCCAATCTTTGCCTGTGTCGTCACATTGCCATTTCTTCTGTGTGTGTCAAAGCTCATTCTGCCCCTCTCCTATAAGGACATTGGTGATCACATTTAGGACCCACTCGGATAATCTAGTATAATCTCTCCATCTCAGGATCTTTAATCACACATGGCAAGCACATTTTTTTTTTCCCATGTGAGATAATATTTACAGATTCTAGGGATTAGTACGTGAGTATCTTCAAGGGGCTGTTATTTAGCCTATTGCACAAGTCAGGAGATCGTAAGAGCTTTTCATTAAGTATAATTACTTAGTACTAAATAATAAGTGATAAGAATTTTAAAAAACTGGTATTTTCTAATAGTAGCTGTATCATTTAGAAAGTGTATTCAGCTACTTGTAACAGAGCATCCCCCACTGACTATGCCTTTCAAAAAAGGTGACTTAAACAAGATAAAATTTTATTTTTCTTTTATATAAGACCATTCAGAAGTAGGCAGCCCAGGACTAACCAGTACATGGCTCTAAGAAACTATCAAAGACACAGTATCTTTCCATATTTATGTCACACCTGGATTCCATTCTTAGGGTCACTTCAAGTTCCAAGATGGCTGCTGGAGCTCCAGCATTACATTCAGATAGATGCCAGGCATCAGAAAGCCATAACCTTCTGTTTACATCTTAATGTCTAGAACACATTAGATGCACTGAGATGCAAAGTTGGAACATTTCGTTTCCCCCCTGAGCCCATTAACCGATTTATTTTTCTAAGGGAGAAGGAGAGATGGGCTTTGGAAATCAATTAGCAATCTTTTCACGGTAATAAACATTCTTAAAAACAAACTTTTTTTTGAGCAACTTCTCTATGTAGAAGCAAGGTTTAGGCTTGGACATATTACATGATCTCTGGCCTCATGCAACTTGCAATCGAGTTAGGGTGACAGTACATAAACAAAAGATTAAAAAACATACATACTTCAGTAGCTAATGAGTGATACAGGCAGTAAATGTATGTGATAGGCTTTCTGAAAAATGTGGGGCAAGTGGGATTTAGATAAATTTAATGAATGAAGGAGAATATTCCAACTGGGGTTCATCATGAGCAAAAATAAAAAGCATGAATGTTAATGAAGTGATCAATGAATACTGAGTAGACTGACTTAGAGATATATATGGGGGAAAGCAGTTCCCCAAAGTAGCCTGCAGTCATTCCCACAGAGAGGAAGGAAGGAGTCAGATCTGTGGATAATGATAGAAATAATAAGAACGGTTAGCATATTCCAAGAAGTCTGCCAAGTGCTTTACAAATATTTCATATCCTTGTAGCAAATTTTGCAAGATGAGTATAGTAGTATTTATGTATGTAGGTATTTATTTATTTATTGCTGATCAGCATACCTTCTTTGCAGAATGACCTCTTTCCCACTACAAAAATCTGGATCCTGAGTAGAGACACATATGGATGGGATGAAATTATTGTCACATCGACAGGTAGCAGCATCTGTAAAGGTCTATAAGTGGCTGTTACTGTGACTTTGGACGTTTGGTTTCTGGTAGTTCAGCCTATCCTTCAGTATTGGGAGTCATCCATTAGTCTTCCAAGACATTCCTTCTTAGTGCTTACTTATGTCAGAGCTAGTTTCTATTGCTTACAACAGAAGAACTCTAACTTAGTCACTCTCAGAGAATGTGTTGCAAGCAGCAGATCCTGAAGGATATGAGGGCGTATTGGAATTGCTTTTCAGTTACAAATTGGATAGAAGGCAGATTTCCATTCAAATTTCAAGATAGAAAATAGCAGCCCATAATACTCAGTGGTGAAATAGATCAACCAAGTTAGCACTTGTGTTGTCTGCGACTGTGTGTCCAGAGCCATGTAGCTCTGGGGAAAGGTGGCTGCCCTGGACCCCAGGGAGAGGGCAATGTCAGGGCTCTATTTTAAAAGACACTGGATAAAACTTTTACATCAACATGGATGGGACTGGAGGAGATTATGCTAAGTGAAATAAGTCAAGCAGAGAAAGTCAATTATCATATGGTTTCACTTATTTGTGGAACATAAGGAATAGCATGGAGTACATTAGGAGAAGGAGGGGAGAAACGGGGAGGGGGGGGAATTGGAGGGAGAGATGAACCATGAGAGACTATGGACTCTGAGAAACAAACAGGGTTTTGGAAGGGAGGGGGGAGGGGGGATTGGTTAGCCCGGTGGTGGGTATTAAGGAGGGCACGTACTGCATGGAGCACTGGGTGTTATACGAAAACAATGGATCGTGGATCACCACATCAAAAACCAATGATGTATTGTATGGTGACTAACATAACATAATAAAATTAAAAAAAAAGACATTGGATAATTTGATGCAAGGGATGGGCATGCTCAAATATTTACAGTCTTTAAGGAATAGGATGAATCTCAAAGAATTTATGTGACCATGGTAAAAGATTGCTTCCTGCTTGCAGCTATAGAATGAGATTCCTGAAAATCAAATCAAAGTTTTGAAAATGCTGTCTCACTTATTTTTTTTCACTTATTTTATGTTCAAGTTATGGCACAGATGAGAAAAGAGTAGGATCCCCATGATTGAAACAGAGAAATCTAGGAGTATGTAGGAGACTTGGAAAGTCCCCAATTCTGAAATCCTTCTGAACTTCCCTCCCCAACACACTTTCTTTTTCTAGGGGAAGCTATACTCCCTTTCAGGCTCATTAGCTTTTTTCCCATTGTCCAACCCTGTAGTGTTTTCTACTGATAACCATTTTCATTGATAACTCAACATGGTCCCTAAGAGTAAACCGCAAAATCAGTGTGGAAGGAGTTGAGCAGCTATACCCAAAGGAATCATAAGAATTAGCAAATTCTAGTAAAATGGCAATGTTTGTGGGAATGAATTTTGAGGATATTTGATCAAGGAAGGCAAAACATGAATTTGGAGCAGGCCAGTTTGATCAATGTGGATTTACTCAGCAGACATTCTGTATAAAATGTATTAGCATGGGCATGATCCTAATGCAAACCTGGGTTGCCCAAATGCTGACTCATGGTAGATGATGACACAGGGTTCGAAGTCCCTTGGCATAGCATAGAGGAAGGGACTGAAGACACAGAAGTGCTGAATTTGATCTATCAAATATGTCTCCAATGGGACTCAGAATCTTTCAAAGGCAATTTACTAATCATTCCAGTGGATCTGAGTGCTGCTTACAAGAGTTGGCCCTAAAGTGGGCTTTCTGATTTCTGTGGGGCTCGGAGGAGTCCTAGATGGATCTCAGGTGGTGGTAATTCACTGCCAGGAGCAAAGCTGGAGTTGTTATGGTATTAGGCAGCAGTCCAAACATGATTAACAGATCTCAGGCAATGGCTAATTCACAGATATCTCTGGCTATGGTTTCTTGTGGGGCTCCCAGGAGTGCAAGCAGTGGACATTCCACTAAGACATATCCCACCCTCCCCATCTCCAAGTTTAGCAAGCAAAGACCTGAATCAAGCCACCATGCTAAATAGTCAAGGTTACGGACAGGAGTTAGTTGTCACCGCAGAGCTTCTTGATTGAAGAGGAGGCGGGGTTCCTCAGGAAAGATGCTACAGTATTAGCAAATATGGACACTATGAACCTACCTTCTGGCCTTCCCTGCAGCCACTCCCCTAGTAACTGTGCCCTGGAGAATGAGAAATATCCAAACTTTTTAGAGACTCTTGGAAACTGGCTCTGATGGAACGGTAGCCTGGTGGAATGTCACTCCTGCCTGCCAGAGGGAAGGCTTATCGGAAATAGATGATGTATGAGCTTCTGATCCCGCTCACCTCATGGTAGGCACAGAGGGACCCAAGCTCATCCTGTGGATAGTACTTCAGTTCTTGAAAGTACTACTGGAATACGTAGCCTTAGCGAATTGTAGAATCTCCACAATGACTCCCTTACCTGTGGAGTAATCATTACTATAGTAGGAAAGACCAAGAGGATGCCACCGGTGTTCTCTTTCTCTAACAAAAGTGTAAACATGGAACACAGCTGCTCTTCAAGTGGAACTGCAGGAATTCGTGCCCGTATGAAAGACCAGGAAGACAGAGTTGGTGATTGCTATCATATTCCCATTCTTTCCCCCATCATTTCCCATTATTTTTCCCATTAGAATGGAGAATGACAGTGAACTGTGGTAAAGTTAACAAGGTGGTGATTTCAACTTGGCTGATATTCCAGAGACGATCTCCTTACTGAAGCAAATTAGTACATCTCCTGGCATTTGGTTTGCAGCTACCGATCTGGTGAAAGTATTTGCTCCGTTCAGATAAACGGGTTTGCCATCACCTGGAGGATAAGTAGCACAAGTGTAGGGTCACACCAATTCTCCGATTTTGGATCATAACATATAACCTGCAGGGGTCTTGACCAGGGGTTGGCAAACTTCCTGTAGAGGATCAGATATGAATACCCTGGGTCCGTATGGTTTCTGTTGCACTTTGCTGTTGTAGCACAAAAGCAGTCATAGACGATATGTAAATGGATGAATGTGGTTGGGCTCCAACAGAGCTTTATTTACAAAAGCAAACTGCAGGCTGGGGTCCATGGGCTGCAGTGCGCTGACTCCTCATCTTGGCCATCAACATCTGTAGGACATCATGTTAATCCCTACAGTGATGACAATGTGCAGACAGGACCCGGAGAGCAGGAAAAGGCAGATGTCCTGTGCCAGAAGATAGGAGATATATTCTGAGAAATATAGGGGGTTGCTGTCCCAGTGAAACTCCAGAGGGGAATTTAATAATATAGAAGAATGAAGGTCAAGTTCTTCATCTTGAGCTCCCTATCTCTAAGAATGAGGCATGGGGTGCCTGGGTGGCTCAGTTGGTTAAGTGTCTGCCTTTGGCTCAGGTCATGATCTCAGGGTCTTGGGATGGAGTCCTGCTCAGCAGGGAATCTGCTTCTCCCTCTCCCTCTGTGCCTCCCCCCACCTTGTGCTCTCTCTCTCTCTCTCAAATAAATAAATAATTAAAAAAAAAATGAGGCATAATGTTTGATGAGTTTCTTTGGATTTTGGAGCCAATATGTATCATATTTAGGTAACCTGCTTTACTAGGAAACCTGAAAAGCGGCCTGTGGCCCCGTGGTGTGCATGTGTGTGTCTCTGTGTGTATATATATATATATATATATATAGTGTGTATATATATAATTTTTTTTTACCGTATTTACAACAGGCTTTTCTACACCTGAATGGAGGACATGTCTTCCTGTGTGCACATGGAAATGGCAAGTGGGCATGAGTAGAGATTGTGTCAGATTGGTCTGAAAGGCAGTATGCCTACCTATCTCTATGAGTAACTTATGAGTCAGGCTTCTGGAAGAACTGTGGTGAGTATTACACATCACAGAACTCAAAAGGTGAACAGGGATCTCAGATTTCCTCTCAAACTGAGTAACAGCTTACCTCATCTTGACGTTAAGAGTTTTTCAAGGAGTTTGCTCATTCCAGTGTGACCCTACCTTCTAGTTATGCAGCCTGCCTATAAACCTAACAGCAGAAACTTGCTTAGTTTTATATGGGTGGTGAAGGGGACAAACAAGTTAGAAAGAGGGCAGGTGGAAAAGAAATTGACATAATCAGTGGTAGTGTAAAAAGTTAACATCTCCCCTTACTAAGAAAAATAAATGGATAGTTAATGTAAAGCATCTAAATAACACCGAAAAGCACAAAATTTTTTTTTTCACTTAGAGATAACCACCATTAACATACGGCCTATTCCAATCGAATCTCTTTTCTCTGCTATGACTATGTATATATGCGTGTATGTATTTAAACAGAAGAATAGTGTATGTGCTCCTTTATAACTTGTCCTTGAAGTTTGCATTATAGTGAACATTTTTCCATGTCAATGAATATTCTTGTATCACATGAGTTTTGATGGTTATATAGAATTTTCTCAAATGGAAAACATATTACATTTCTTAAGCAGTGACCTATTGTTTTACACTTAATAACCAGTGCTTCCTGCAGAGACTATCTGCCAGGATAGAACATTTTATGGATATGCCTCCACGACAAGCTATCACCATATATGGCTTTACTAGATAGAGCACTGCACACTATCGGAGGACATCTGAGGTCAAGAGCTATTCCATTAATTGAAATAATTAAGATATCTTTTTTTCTTTGTAGATTTCCCCAATTCCCCTTTTTGGCATTAGTCATAGTAACATTCATGTCATGTTTTAATGTAACCTATGTTGGTTCTGGGAACAACATTTGTGAGACAATGAATTTTACCTAAAAGACACAAAGCTGACTGCAAAACATCTATTACAATGTCACAGATGTGAGTCATTCACTTGGTAGGTACTTATTGAATGCCTAAAATAAACAGAGCGGTACCTTTCTGGGTGGGCAATATTCCACAATGTGCAAGGATACTAAGAGAAATAACTTCTTTCAGAGTGTGTTATCTATATAAAGGGAAAAGATATGGAACCCCGACTAATTAAATAACGTACAAAAGATGTCATATGGCAGAATGCAGTGATGGGTACAGGCAACAGGGGCTGTCTGTATTTAAGATCAGTCCCCGAGGGTTGCAGCGGTCAGAAAAGGCTTGAAAGGACTGAGAAGATTGAAAGGAGTGGAGAGCTTTCAACCAAGGCTAGGAGACAAGTACATTTATTCTTGGGGACGATATAATCGAGCTTACCAGAAGTAGGTGTGGGACTGAAGTCTGAAAGAGTGCCAAAGGGCGAGGTCCTCAAATGCTGGGCCATTGGAGACAGACTCACTGCGAACAACATCTGAGGAGGCTTTGGAACAGTAGTGATGTGGTGGCCTGAATACTTGATGTGGAAAAAGTTCTTAATCTTAGTCCTCTGAAATCTCTTCAGCAAGACTGTGGATTTATGTTGGAAGTGAGAATTGTTGACCCATCCTCACTTTATTCCTGGCTCTCTGATCAAGATCTACACACAGAAACCGGTCCATTAGTAAGATAGTCTGGCTGAACTTTGCCCAGTGGCAGTGTTGGAGCCAATGAGGTTTTATCTGAGGCGCCATTATTGCTAATTGGAAACTTTTCCCAGTGAAGTAGTCTGGTTATAAATTCATGTGTAGAATTTGCAAAATTAAGTTAAAAAGTTCCAGTAACTGAACCAGATTTTTTTTTCCTGAAATGGCATGATTAAGACATTGTCTTAATTCATTGACGTTTCTCTTACTTTTTGTCTCAATAAATTTTTATATTATAGGGGTGGCTGGGTAGCTCAGATGGTTAAGTGTCTGCCTTTGGCTCAGGTCATAATCTCTGGGTCCTGGGATTGAGTCCCACATGGAGCCCCGCATCTGCTCCCGGCTCAGCGGGAAGTCTGCTTCTCCCTCTCCCTCTGCCTCTCTCCCCAGCTCATGCTCTCTCTCTCTCTCAAATGAATAAATAAATTTAAAAAAATCTTAAAAAAATAAATGTTTATATTATAAAACAAACGTAACGTCTTTGAAGACATTTTGAAAATAGAAACAAAACCTTATAACCAAATTCTAAACATAACTATTTAAATTTTACATGTCTTTCCAGTCTTGTCAAAATGTGTGTTGATTTTTTACCCAGTTGCAATAATATTGTATAAGCATTGTAAGTATGTGAGGCTAATATACTACAAACATGTTAACTGGTTATTGAACTTAAGAGTGTTTGTATAATTGAGTTTTAATTATTTTTTAAAGCAATACTTGCACAGAATAAAAATGTAAATAGTACAGAAAGGTAAAGACTGGCAGTAGGTTCCTCTCTACTCTCAGGCTTTGTGTTCCTCCCCACAGAGCCTGACTGTCCTTACTTTCTTATGTAGTCTTCTAGAGATAATCTTAAGGCCAAACAAATACACACACACAGTATATATAAAATGTAGTCTCGTGTGTGTGTGTGTGTGTGTGTGTGTGTATATACACATATATATATTTACCATAGGTACTACCAACTAGACGGAAGGTCGGTGGCGTTCTGGGTGTACCAGAGTGCCTTGCATGCATTCCTTGCTTTTGCACATTGATTTGCACTTTGCTTTTTTCATCTAGTAATATGACTTGGAAATTGCTCCACATCAGCACACACTGAGTGCTTCATTCTTCTCAACAGTGCTGTATTTTAACCACTTCCTACACAGGCATCTTTAGGCTGTTCCCAGTCTTTTGTTACTATAAACAATGCTCTAACAAGTATCCTTAAACAGTGTGAAGTTATCTGTAGCATAAATGTCTAGATGAAGAATTGCTGGGGAAACAGCGTATGCATATAAAATTAAGGTCGATATTGTTATTGTTTACTGTTTTTATTCCCACCAACAATGTATAGGAGGGCCTATTTCCCACACATAGGCCAACTCAACATATCTTAATCAGTCTGAAGGGTGAAAAAACGGTGTCTCAATTTAAATTGCATTTAATCTAGAAATATTTTAAACTGTAGGTTTGAATGACTTTGAATAAACTTTTTCTCTGTAATTGGACAAGCAAGCATCATCCATGAACCTGGTGAGGTGTGCTTGAGCCTTGCTTGAAGGTATGAAAATTAAGGAGAGCAAGGCAGGAGAGGGGCTCATCTGCCTACTTCACATCAAATTCCAGGTACCCTTGCCATCTCCTAGCGGAAACTGGCACATCTGCAGAATCAGGCAGAGTAGCAGAAATAATGGGGGGGGGGGGGAGATTTTAAAGACAGTTTGATTTGTTTGGGAGAGGCTTACAGAAACCAACATTTTTATTCACTATTTTTTGCTATTATTGTGTTCTATGAATTGGCAGGAATCCCTGGGTACCCTGCCCTTTACATTGGGTGTAGTTAGGGAACCTCAGCGGAATGGAACCTGTGTTTTAAGAATTTTTTGGAGAAAATGAGAGTATGCTGTGAGGCAAGCTCTGTTCACAAATTATTCACCTCCCCCCTTCCCCATTCATTGTTTATTTTGAGGAACTGGACCTGAAGACAGGAATACGTGCGTTTGAATAAGATGCTCAAATCAGGCTCTTCAACGTTCGACGCGGAGACCTCGAACAAATCAAGCAAAATACGTTCCAAAGAGAAAAATATAAAGCTTCTCCCCGCCCCGAAAAAATCTTGATCCTGCTCACCATACGTAAGAAAGAAATCTGTATTATTGCAAAAATCTATGTCCATCCTTACTGGATCCTATTCTATTCTCTTTTAATAAAAAAGCTTTTAGATGTTAAAAAAGTGGGGAACAAGGTTTAGTGAGGTTAACACCGAAGTGCACAGCGCAAATTCAGATTTGGGCCCGACGCTGTGCAATCCAGATTTGCACATCGAGTTCCACTCCTACCCAGGCAGGGGAAGTCCCCGCTTTTATCTTCAGTTGTTTTAAAAACAAGCGGTTTTTAAACCCCCAAATCCTGCTCTTTGTGTTCGCTGCCTCGGAGTTGTCCCTTCGCAACCTATCGATCTAGGGTAGAAAACACCGTGGGGGTACCCCACGGCAGCCCGCCGGCGGTGGCGAGCGGAGCACCCCGCCGGCTCCCGGCTCCCGCGCCCGCGGCCGGGGGGCTCGTCCCCCGCCCCCCGCTGCCCGCCGCCGAGCCGGATCCGGGCGCAGGGCCCCTCTCCAGCGCCCCCTCCCCGGTGCGCTGCGGCTGGCGCTCCCCAGCGCCCCGCCTGACGCTGCAGCTGGGCCGGCGATTCGCCATTGGATTAAAAATAGCAGCGTCCCCCACACCCCCGCCCGCCCGCCCCAGGCCCCCGGTGCCCGTTCCCGCCCCGCGGCCCTCTCTGCCCGCCAGCCCCGGCTCGGCTCCGGTCGCCCGCGCAGCCCGCGCAGCCCGCCGCCGCCGCCGCCGCCGCCGCCGCGGGCTGACCCAGCGCTCCGGCCCGACCCGGCTCGGCTCTGCTCGGGTGCACGCCGCGGCCATGCAGCGCCGGGGCGCCCTGTTCGGCATGCCGGGCGGCAGCGGCAGCAGGAAGATGGCTGCAGGAGACATCGGCGAGCTGCTGGTGCCTCACATGCCCACGATCCGCGTGCCCAGGTCGGGGGACAGGGTGTACAAGAACGAGTGCGCCTTCTCGTACGACTCCCCCGTAAGTGAGGCTCGGCGGCGTTCGCGGCGCCCCGGGGGAGGGTCGCGGTGCCAGCGGCCTGTGACGGCCGCGAGCCGCGGAACTGGGCGGCACGTGAAGCTGGGGGAGAAGATGCGCAGTGGCAGCCGGGGACCTCCTCCCGCGGCGGCGGAGTGCGCTCAGGGGCACTGCAGTTCGGCAGACACCGAGTGAGCGCCTACTGCGTGCGGGGCGCTCTTGGCCCCGAGGCTGCTGCAGCTGAAGACGGGGTCGCCGCGGGGTTTGCTCCGCCAGCCTTCCTAGGCTGACAGGGCCCCAGTTCCCAGCTGCCTGGCCCCAGCCCCGCCACCGTTTGAAAGATAGATCCAATCGAAGAGTTCCCTGATCTTAACTGCACGTTGCGGATGGTTTGCGTCCTCTCCGGGGGCGAGAGCGGAGGGCGGCTGGGTGGACCGCATCGACCCCCCCCCCCCCCCCCCCCCCCTCGCCGCCCCGGACACACACAGCCCTTCTCTTTCTGGGACCGTTTGCTTTGCCTAGGGAGTCCCACTCCCGGATGACTCGGATTTCCTCGCCGAGCTTTTCTTCCTCCACTTTCTATTGCTCCCCACACCTTTTCTTCCCGTTAGAATGTCAGAAGAAACCTTCGAGTCCCTCCAGTTGGGCAGCAGAAATAGAGGGTCTACTGGATTTTATGGTTTCTTTCAGTCATTCCCCTTACTCCTCTACATGAATCGCCTGGGCTGAAATGCATTAGTATAAATTATTAAAAGTTTAGCCGCGGGTCGTGACCTGAGACTGGATTGGGGGGGTGGGGGGAAGTTACGACAGATCACCGCCTTCCACCCAGGGCGGTTGGTAGTGTTTTTCACCAGGTGGCATGTATATGTGCGACGAGGAAAAGGAGGGTGAATGTCCCTTTCCAGAGTCAGATGGGCTTCAAAGTGACTCAGCTGTCTGGCGTTTATCATGTCTTTTTGAGGACCAGGTTATTTTTATCCACCCACTTTAGATCTCATGTGTCACCCGGCAGATCTCAATGCAACCGGGAGGTGCATGGATTAGAGGGACTGAGGCAGGTTTCAAACAGTAGTCTAACAGATTTTACTCACATTCTGTAGAGTATTGTTGGAGGGAAAAAAAAAAAACAACAACCCCAAATGAGAGGCAGATTTTCCAAAGTATCCTTTATTATCTGTTGGATTCATATTGGCTGATACCAAAGCATTTTTGTTTGTTACACATTGGAGTCCCAGAATTCGTATCCTCTCTAGGATATTCAGTTTTTCTTTTATGTTAATTCCGGATCATTTGGGGGATAAAAATTTCACTTTTTTGATTAATTATTTTCTTTCAAAAAGGTCTAAGTGGAATGAGATGGTTGTATTTAAATACTTAGCATATTGTGATCACACTACTTAAAGTGACTGTCAGTAGTGTCATTAAATCGTATTCTCCACAAAGTATTTGAAAATGCCATTTTCAGATTTTGCGTCCAGTGATGGGCAGGTTCCCACTAGGAGCTCCTAGGGGTGGAGAGGGATGATGGTCTTAACTAACTTAAGCAATTGACAGATTGTGAAGTCCAGGAAAAAGAAAGTGGCCTAGTCTTTTAGGATAGTACAGTGTGTAGAGTGGGTAAAACTACTTTTTCTATGTTTGATCGGGGTTGCTCTTCAAATTCATCTTGCAAACTTTGTTATTGGAAATCTTTACCACATTATATAGTATGTGACAGGTGTGAAATAAAGCTGATTATTTTAATTCACTTCCACAAATAGTTATTGGGAGTTAATGGTGTGCCAAACACTCTTATAGAAGCATCATGTCCAGTGTAAAATGATGATTTCATTCATATCACAGTAGTTCCTTGGGGAGACTGGGCTTATTTACAAGGCTGATGAATCAGTATATTTCATTATCTATGAGGAGAAAGAGAAAGAAGGTTTTATAACAAGTTATATTAAAGCGCAGTGTAAGATCATGGGCGATATTTCCTTATGGTACTTACTTAACACTTCATCATGAATCAGATAAGGGTTCTTGAGCACCTACTATGTGCCAACTCATACATGCATGGCTGTAAGAACCATAGAGAGTAAAATCCACTGGTGCCAAACACCCCAGAGACTTAAATCTACAAGTGCCATGGGACTGTGGTAGAGGAAAGACCAAAGCCATGTGAGTGGAAAAAAAAAATCATTGGATACTTTTGAAAATGGCCATGGATAAAGACAGATAGAAATAAAGAAGACCAATAACCAGCAAAGTAAATCACATGGGCAAACACATAAAGTGTGACTATTTTCTTCTTATTTGCTTGTAATGTACTGGGAAGAAAAAGATTGATTTAACGAGTAGTGAGGTCTGAACAAAGTGGAGAGTAGAAGATGAGGGCCTTGAATACCTACAATAGGAACTTGGTTTAATATGGTCAGTTACGGAAAACTACTATAAGTTATGTGACTTAAAGTGGTGTTAGAAGGAGACTGAAATGATCATTTCTTATTACAGATCTACCATATCTAAGGCCTGGTGTGAACAGCTTTGCTATGCCTTACCTGTGTGGGTATGAGCCATTGAGTGGGACTGTATGGTAACTCATTTCAGTGTCCCTCTCCTTCCTTCCTACCTTCTGGGGTTAGCACAGGGCAGATGCTCAGTGACACTTCTTCTGAGGTGAGTGAGAATTTGTGCTTTTCACCTACCAATTCGTCCCAATTTCAGCCCAGGCTCACCTTCTCACCTTGACCTGTAGGTTCAGCTCTCCATGACATGGCTCATCTTGCAAGGTGTGTAATGGGAACTTCCTGGAGAGTGAGGCCTTTGCATCTTTATCCCCAGCAGCTGGCCCAGCATCTGATATATATATATATCAGGAACCCAACCAAAACCTAGGAAATGTATGAGTTACCTGTGGTTACAGGTTCTGAAAATGCTAAGGATTCAACATATGGGAAACACTGCGAAAGGAATCATGTAGGATTATCACGTGGGATGTGGTGACTTTATTGACTGTGGGGGACAAAGTGTGAGAGAGAGCCAGGCTGGCAGGGTTTAACCCCAGCTCTGTCTCCCAGCTGTGTAACTTCTCTGTCTTCCAGGTTCTCCATCTGTAAAATGGGGGCAATAATAGAACCTACCTCATGGGGTGTTTTGTCGATTAAATAAATTAATGTGTAAAGTATGCCCGGACAATTCATAATCACTCTGGGAAGAAAAGAAAGAGATAAAGAGAGTCAGGCATGGGGTTGTAAGCCCAAGTGTTTGATTGTCCGGGATTATGTAGAAAGTTTGGTGTCGTTAAGTGGAGACGTCGGTCCATACTTTTTCTCACAAGCCTTCATGGACCACCGTGTAAAATCTACTCATCCCCTAGGTTGTTGAACCCCTCGTTCATCTGAATGTACTCTGTCCCGCCTCCCCTCACCTTCTAGGATGCCAGCTTTGGGGAGGTCAGTCTCTGGGTCTCCAGTGGCTAAGACTCATTTCCTTTTCCAGAACCACCCTCCTGTCTTCATCATCTTCTGCTTGAGACTTCATCGTTTCCTCTGAAACCCACATTAGTTAGAGTCTATGTCATACAACACAGCGATTAGTTGCAGTGTCTCTTCCATAGCTGGCCATCATTTCATTCTCTTTTCACTTAACTGGTTGTTTTAAAACATCTGCTAGGTGTGAAGCCTTCTACCAAGCTTTAGGATCGGGGAGGAGCTGGGCCACTCTCGTGCTAACTATGCCCCTTCCCCACCTGGCTGGAGGTGGAGAGCTTATCTTAGCAGGGGTCAACTGAAGGACTGAGACAAGGGCTTAGCACGGGCAGTTTATTTTGGAAAGGTATCCCAGGGAACATAAGAGGAAGAACATCCAAGGGAATACTGACAAAGGGGAGGAAGGAAAGCCAATCCAAGAGTGAGTTACTGAGCCGGCTGCCATGATGGATCACTGGTGCTCAGTCCGGCCAGGGACCCCTGGGGAACTGTTGAATGTGCCTCAGTATCCTCCACGTGGGACATGGAGAGGGGAGTATTTATCCACTGGCTCCCGTGGTCTGCTGGTCAGGGGTGCTCCAGGGATGAAACGCCCTCACTCTTCTAGGTTTGTATTTGTGCCGGAGGGGCTTCCTGAGAAGCCTTCCCGAGACCAGCAGCTGCTGAGGAGAGAGAGATCCCCGTGCAGTGAGGCATGGATGTCTGGCCACACTTGCTATGACAAGCAGCTGCACACACTGAAAAGGTGGCCCGAGAGGATGTGACACCAGCATAAGCAGTGCCTCACACCTCTCCTTCCTTTCCAGCATCAGCATGATTTTGTAAAAAGGAGCTTGTTTCCCATTCTCTGAAGCTCTGAGATCCCTTAGCGATGTTGAGATGTCACAGTTGGTTCTCCACATTCCTCTGTAAAACACTGGGGAGCTGGGGCCTCATGGTACTGGCTGGTTTACATAGCCACTGGGAAAGGCTTTGAGATCATTTGCTTGTAGGAACAGCTCGTGTTAGGGGCTCACTACTGTCGGGGTGTGCATGCTCCCTTCCAGGCAGTGGGAATTCCATCATGGTGCTTACTTGTAGGGGAAAGATAATTTGGGGATCTGTGTGGAAAAATCTTCCTCCTAAGGGATCAAAAATTTAAGATAGTAAAACATTTCTTATTTCTTTTTCCTCTGAAGTTATAAACTTAAACTCATTCTAATTAGTTTCACATAGTAAAAGTTCCTTTCCAAAAGCAACTAACTAAAATGTTGTTTTATAGCAATGATTCTCAAGATTTTTGGCCCTATATACTCTTAAATATTTTCGAGGATGACAGAGGGCTTTTGTGTGGTTTCTGTCTATTGATATTTACCCCGTTAGAAATTAAGACCGAGAAAAATTTAAAACAACTTCCATTCTGTTAGCTTTTACAGTGATGGTGTCATCAGATGTCATGCAGACTCTTAAAAATGCCTCTGTATGCTCAGGAGAGAACAGGAGTGGCAAAGGCAGATAAGTTCATGTTATGAAAATAGTTTTGACCTCGCAGATCACTTGAAGGGCCTTGGGGGCATGACAGGGTTTCCAGGTCGGACTTCGAAAACCAGAGTTCCAGAGTTCGATGTGTAGGCACAACCGGTGACTCCAGTGACACATCCCCCCTGCACTGTGGCTTTTACGGGTTCACATTTTCACATTTGTGGCGACTGAATAATTGGTTGTTAATCTTAGCTCAACTACAGATGTCCTATGTCTCTTGTACATTCTTTTTGAAGCAAATTAAAGTTTAGAGAATTTGGGACCTTTTGAAAAAAACTGCAGCAACTTGGCTGGGAATCGGCCTTTTTTGGAGGTGAGAATTCCTTATTCTGTTGACTGTGAGCTTCACTGGAGGGTGATCTGGTTGGGCTGTTTCTTTGAGAACCTTAAATTTTAGCATCCTGGTTTTTTTCCTTTAGCCCCTGGTTAGGAGACTTTTGTCATCTTCTGCCTGGAAAGTGAAGGTTTATCTGCCAGTACCAGGGAGCAGGGAACTGAGTGGGAGGAGAGGACGAGGGTGGTCTCGGCATCTGGATATTGGATATGGCCGGATATGGTCTCCTGGTTCTCAACCCTATCCCCGTTTTGTTAAGCGGTCTCCCACATTGTAGGGGCTGGGAGCCTGGATGCTACCGTTGCCAGAATCTTTTGACAGGAGGATTCTTTTTTTTTTTTTTTTAAGATTTTATTTATTTATTTGAGAGAGAGAGAATGAGAGAGCGTGCGCATGGGTGGGGGGGAGGGCCAAAGGGAGAAACAGACTCCCTGCTGAGCAGGGAGCTCCATGCGGGACTCAATCCTGGGACTCCTGGATCATGACCTGAGCCAAAGGCAGTCGCTTAACCAACTGAGCCACCCAGGCACCCTTTTTTTTTCCTTTTAAAATTTTATTTATTTGAGAGAAGAGAGAGAAAGAGCATGAGTGGGGGGAGGAGCAGAGGGAAAGGGAGAAGCAGACTCCCCCCTGAGTGGGTCTGATTCGGGCTTGATCCCAGGACCCTGAGATCATGACCTGAGCCAAAGGCAGACGCTTAAGCGACTGAGCCACCCAGATGCCCCTAGACAGGAGGGTTCTGATTTTGATTCTGCCAGGGAGAGTTTCAGAAGGAGAAGCTACATTGTTACTGTAGCAACAGCCGTGCCAGGTGTGGGATTTTCCTGTCAGCTTCAGAGTATCCTTCTGGGACTCCAGGCCACCTCAGCCATGGGGGAGCTGGGATCATCTATGCAGTTTCTTACGATGCTTGTGCATCTGGATTTCCTGAACATGAGTGGTGGTTTCTCTGACCTTGGCTCTCACAGCTCTAACCATGATTACGTACCCTCTAATTCCCTGTATTAAATCCCTTCCTGCCTGAAATACTTAGAATAGTTGGTATTTTTGGTCCACATCTGGACTTATACACATACATTACACACATACCTCTAAGTCTCCATGTATTCCTAATGGAACTCCTGTTCTTAACTGAGCTCCTTGTCCCACAGACCCGAGTCCCATGTTTTTACCTGCTCTAGAGAATAAACCTCTTGTGGTTTGCCCATGTGGGAGGGCCCACTGCGCGTGGAGGAGGGATTTGGGGCTCTGATTGCTACCTAGACGGATTTTCAAACCTTCCTTCTTGAGTGCTAATTCTCTTTTCACTCCCCTGCGCTGTTCTTCCTTCAGCCCTTGTTCCACCTCAGCTTTCAGAGTTCCTGGAGCTACTAGTTCTGGAGTCTCTGGGAAATTCTGGGGTGGACATCAGATCGGATCTTGGTTTTCTCCGCTGCAGGAATCCTCTTTGTCGGCTCCTCTTAGTCTTGTACTGCTTCTCCATCTGCAGTCCGGTTTCCAGATTTTGTTGCTACGGTTGATGTTTCTTAAAGACATGATGTCTTTACTGTTCTTTTCTTTGGGTTTCAGGAAGGAGTGAAATTGACGTATATGTGTAATCTGCCCCACATACACTAGAATCCCGCTTTCCCAAATGAATAATCAAGAAGGCACTTCCTGTCTCTTTTTGGCTGCCGTTAATTATCTTTCAAGCTGTATCATTTTTAGAGTCTGGGAATGTAGGAGACAATGCTGATCCTGTCAGGGAGCCGCTTGGGAAAGTTTGTGTCCTCAGTTGTATCTGTGCAGCTCTGAATTCTGTTTTCACTCCCCTGCGTTGTTCTTCCTGTGGACTGGAGTGCAGTTAAGGGTGCTGCCCTTCATTTAGGGCCACAGGCTGGGAGATGTACAGTATTATCAGCTCTGCCTCCCTCTCCCTCCCTTGCTTTATAAAAAATTGTATAAGGGGCGCCTGGGTGGCTTAGTCGTTAAGCGTCTGCCTTCCGCTCAGGTCATGATCCCAGGGTCCTGGGATCGAGCCCCACATCGGGCTCCCTGCTCCGTGGGAAGCCTGCATCTCCCTCTCCCACTCCCCCTGCTTGTGTTCCCTCTCTCGCTGTGTATCTCTCTGTCAAATAAATAAATAAAATCTTCAAAAAAATTGTATAAAATGCACATAACATAAATTTAACCATCTTAACGGTGTTTAAGCGTCCTGTTTGGTGGCATTAAAGGACATTCACGTTGTTCCATGACCATCACCACCGTGCCTCTCTGGAGCTCTTCATCTTGCAAAACTGAAACTCTGTCCCCTTTTACCAATAACTCCCCAGCCCACCAGCCTCCCAGCTTCTGGCAACCATCATTCTGTTTTCTGTCTCTGAATTTGCTCTAGGTACCACCTTATGGAAGCGAGACCATACAGTAGTTACCCTTTTGTGACGGGCTTATTCCACTTACCATGTTTGTATGGTTTGTCCATGTTGTAGCATGTGTCAGAATTTCCTTCCCTTTTAAAGCTGAGTAACATTCCATTGTATGTGTAGACCACATCTTGTTTATCCATTCATCTGCTGATGGACACTTGGCTTGCCTCCATTTTTGCCTATTGTGAGTAAGGCTGCTGTGGGCATGCGTGTATCTCCCTCTTTTATTTTATTTTGTTTTATTTTATTTTTTAAAAGATTTTATTTATTTATTTGATAGAGAGTGAGAGTACAAGCAGAGGGAGAGGGAGTGGGAGAGGGAGAAGCAGGCTCCCCGCTGAGCAGGGAGCCCGATGTGGGGCTCGATCCCAGGACCCTGGGATTATGACCTGAGCCAAAGGCAGACGCTTCACTGACTGAGCCAGCCAGGTGCCCCATCTTTTTATTTTTATTTTTTTTTTTGTCAAATGATCCTTTATTGAAATATTTTCCTTTGTAGTTAACTAGCTGGGCGTTCCATGGCACCACTGTTGATGTCATCTATGATGTCATGAGGGTGGTGGCCATTAGCATGGCAGTCCACAGGATCTCTTTAATGGTTCCAGCGAGTTCTTTGGCTAAAGATTGGTGCCGCATCTGTCGGCCAATATTGACAATCTCATCAAAAGTGATACTTCCACTGTGCTCAATGTTTTTCTGCTTCTTGCTGTCTCTTGGTGGTTCCTTGAGGGCTTTGATAATCAGGGCAGAGGTAGAAGGTACCCTTTCAATCTGGGCCTGTCTGTTCTAAATGGTCAGTTTCACTGTAATCTTTAGACCCTTCCAATCACTGGTCACCTTGGCGATGTCATCACCAACCTTTTTCGGAGACAGGCCCAGCAGGCTGATCTTTGGCGCCAGGGCAGATGTGGCTCTGACTTCACCACCGGTGCACCTCAGGTACGTGACTTTGTTCTCGCTGGGGTCGAACTTAGGCAGCATGGCGGAGGCAGCTGGTGTCGGATGAGTCCGGATTCGGGACCACTGAAGCGAGTCGCACCTTCGCCTCCTCCGAGGCGAAAGCCAAAAGTTCTCCCTCTCTTTTATATTACATCCCACTAGAGACCAGGTTCCGGGGTAGCCTCCTCTCTCCTTATCCACGGCCCAGGCTCAAGTCCTCATCATCTCTTGCCTGGACTGTTGCATAAGAATTTTCTTAACTGACCATCTTGCCTTCCTTCCAGTCTGTCACACCGCACCCTCAGTTTTCCTAAAACATGGGTCTTATCATGTCATTTCACTGCCTAGATATTTTCAAAGCACCATTCAGGCTTTCCTAACATAGCACCTCACATCAGTTTACCAAGTTGATCCAACTTTCCTTGCCAGTGTTGTCACTTAACACCTAACCTCTACTTACATTCTTTTAGGCCCAAGGGACTTTGTGTTCTTCACATGCTCCATGCCTTCAGCCCTCCATGCATTGGCGCATGCTCTTCCCTTGGCCTGGAATGCCTTCTCCCAACCCCTCACCCCCCCAGGGAAAAACCCTACTGATCCTTAAAAAGCAGCTCAGATGTTCTCTGTAAAGCCCTCACCACTCCCTTGTCCCCAAGCTGAGTTAGACACTCATTTTCCTTTGCTCACGAAGCACTTTGTACATCTCTGTCATGGGTGGGATCCTGATTGTTGAGGACATGGAACACTTGGGGTCTTGTGCACCTGTGCTGCTGAGGCTGCATCTTTTCTGTTTTTCTCTCTCTTCTTTTTTTTTTTTTAAGTAGGCTCCATGCCCAGCATGGAGCCCAACAGGGTGCTTGAACTCACTGTGAGATTGAGACCTGAGCTGAGATCAAGAGTTGGACATTTAAGCGACTGAACCACCCAGGCGCCCCTGTTTTTTCTAATTTTTAAAAATCATGAACATGTATTTTGGAATAAAAAATGTTATTAAAAGTAACCAATACCATATTTTTATTTTGTCATATTATAATCTAAAAAGTCGTAAACTTGACCCTTGACAAGCTAGGGAGAGGTGTCTTGGGTCCTTCCTAGGTGTTTTGTGTGTTGTGATTTTGGGCGCCAGAGGGATCTTGGTGGATGTGATCACACAGAGTGCTCCTCGGGGAGATGACAAGAGGGCTGGTCTCTGTGGAGGTAGCCCGGGCCTCTGGCTGCTGCTCATGTTCAGTATTATGGGCAGTCAGCCCAGGACTCCTCTTGTCCCCAAGCACAGGGAAGATGGGAACAAGAGCACCTATTTTTAGGTCTGGAACAGCAGGTCAATGCAATAATGACAAGAATTTAATGAATCTGAATACGCCTCCAGACTAGAGATGGTGCTTGAGGTGCACAACAGTATGTGTGCTTCCTGTGATGAAATTAAAAATAAAACAATTTGTTTTGTGTTAATTAGCAAGTATTCATACTTACTTAGAGCCTACTATGTACCCAGCACTGCCCTGGGAGGGTCTGAGTGTTTAGGAGGGAAACAGGACCACAGTAAAGAAGAGTGTGACATGGATGTTTCTAGCATAATATGGAGTATGAGCGCCAATTTTGAGTGTCTACTAGGAGTCAAACACGGTGCTGGGTACTTTTATATACATTATCTCATTTAATTACAATAGTAATTGGCTTGTAAGTGATAATTACTATTGTTGCCCTGTTTCACAGAAGAGGAAACAGAGTCAGAGAGGTTATGTAGCTTGCTCAGGGACTTGTTCAAAGACTGGTGCGTGACACAGATGGGACTTAAGCCCTGACGTGTCATGACCTTAGACCCTGAAGCACTTACAGAGTATTAAATTTTAAACATTGTGACGCTTACCATGTACGAATGGAGATTTCAGATGCAGGAATAATCAATACAATCTAGAAAAGTTACTGGTCTGGACACCTGGATGGGATCTGAAAAGTGGCATTTTGGGGGAGGAAGGGACAGAGGCATGGAGGTGGCACTAAGCTTGGGACATATGTGAGGAAGAGAGGATTACTCGGGCAACTGAAAAGCAAGGCTGAATCCTCTGCGGGTTATAAAGGTTGGCCTTGGTAAAGTTCGACCGATGGGCTGGCCAGCCGGGAGCCAGGGAGCAGCTCGAGGACACTGGTTACTTGCTGTGGCTGTCCTGGAAGCCGAAGGAGGACTAAGGTTGGGAGGTGGGGAGAACTGGAATAGGAATCGGGGTAGTAGTAATATTGGGGGGGTGATGCTTTCATGAGGGTGACGATAGTGGGGAGAGAGATGGCAGAGTGATGGGACTAAACTCAGTAGACATTTTGATGAAAGGTACAGCGCAACTTAGTGACTTAGAATATGCTGCAGATGAAGGAGTGGGAGGAGCTAAAGGTCACTTCAGGGTTTGTAGCGGGACGGATGGAGTGTATCAAGGGCATATACGAGGGTGAGTCGGTCAAATCAGGTGGGTGGGTGCTGCGTGGAGAAGCTCAGACAGGAGTCTGGGGCAGTATTTCCTCCAGGAATTAGAAATTTGAACAGATAATCCTGTTCCACGAGTAGTTACAGAGGGAATACATGCAGACTTGACTGTTGTATGAAATAAAATCACTCTAGAGTAAATCTGCCCCATATTGACTACATGGGCGATTGGCCCAGAGCCTGACGGCTCTTGTGAGTTGCAATTATGAAAACTTTTCTCCTGATGCGACCAAGTGTCGCTTTCTTGGCCCTGGTTAATTCTTTGGGTGTTGCTCAAAGTGGTGACCTGGACACAGATGTCTCTGTCCCCAGCAGTTCTTCGAAATACGCTTGGTGGTCTGTTAGTGGGATCAGTGGATTGACTGGCCAGGAGGAGAGAGGAGTGGGCAGGGGACAAGGGTGAAAGTAATTCACATATTGTATCCTTTAGGCACAGCTGCTGATTTGCTCCTTTGGACGTGTGCCTTTGGGCATGTTCTGCCATTGAGTCTCAAGCCTGAAGCTTTGGACGGAGCCCCAGCCGATATGCACTGTTTCTCTAGGCCTGCACCAGCAGAGCAGGACCACCGACAGATCCAGCCCACTGGCTGGACATCGGTTGATGAGGGTGGGTGGGCTCTGGGGGCCCGGTGGTCCGGAGCCCAGCACCTTGGGCCTTGCCACTGTTCTGTCGGGGGGCTGTCAGCCTGGGGCAGCCACCTCCCAGGGACTCCAGCTGTCCTTTGGAGTTTGGGAAGTGGAGCTGGTGGGTCCTGCTGGAGCCTCTCTCCTCCCCTTCAGGAAAGCCTGGCAGAGCACCTGGCACAAGCTACTTGTGTGGGGTGCTCTCCTTCGCCTGCCCCGTCTGCTTTCCTGGAATGAGACGGCCTTGGTAAAAAAAGGAAGAAACTGCTCTTTTCCCCAAGCCTCCGTGAAGCATGTGCTTGCCCACAGCCGCCCACCTGGCTCCTGCCACCAAAACAACGTCTGCTTCTCAGTTGCCCCAGGCAGCATGTGGAGGGCCGGACTGGCCTGGGTCCCGGCCCCTCCCCCCACCCCATTACTACTTAGTAGCAGTAAGACTTCAGCAGGTGTCTTAATTTCACTGAATTTCCCTGAGCCTTGGCCTTTCCCTCTGTAGTACCTGCCTGGAAGGGATGTTATAATCATGCCTTCCCATTAAACCTGCTTAATGCTAGCCATTTCTTTAAGTGGGATTTAGTTGGGAGGGGATCCTTCTGAGAAGAATGTGAAATGAGATTTATAGTGTCTTGGGGTTGCCAAGGAGAGACAGCCTGTACTTGGCAATTCCGCATGAGGCTCTGCCCTTCAGCAAAAGCCTTGGGCAGGAGTGTTTGCTGGCCTCCTTGCGGGGGAGCTCTGTTCAGGGCCATTATACATACTCAAATCCAGCTCGTAGTGATGGGCTTTTATGGGTTAGCCTGGAAACCTAATCTTCATGTTTAATATAGTTTGTCAGGGGAAATGCATCCTGAAGAAAACCATCTCTTTTTAAAAATGAGAAGAAATGATTATAAAACGTTTTTACCTTTGATAGGTGGTTTCACATTTTCTCTTTTTATATGTAAACTGGGAACTGCTTACGTGGATTGTAGCTTCAGGTTAGCCCTGCCGAAGGTGCTCACTTCAGTGTCCTCACTCTGACAAGTTTTATTTTGCTCATTTGTCCTGTGAACCTTGTAGTAGCTGTTCCTCATGCCTTGCCAAAACCCCTCCCCAGCTGTTTGGGTGACAGCATCCTCATTGCTCCAAATACCCAGAGCAAGGATGTGGTTTTATCCTTAGGAAAAAAAGTTCCTAAATGACTGATAGGTGGAACAGTAAATATACAGTGTGTTACAACGTAGCTGTTTGGAGTCTGCCTTTAGCTGTCTGGGTTGGCTGTGCGGCTCTAAGGCATATGTGGGAGCCCTCTGCAGAGAGGAAAATGGCAAAGTTGGAGCAAATGGGAAGAATCATTACTGCATCAACATTTGTATTTTTTCTTAACACTTCATGGCCACAAGCAAGATTTATCGATGTCCAGGAGAGGCCTACACTCTCCTGGGATTACATGCATTTGTTTTTTTCTTTTTTTTTTTTAAAGATTTTATTTATTTATTTGAGAGAGAGAATGAGAGAGAGAGAGCATGAGAGGGGGAGGGCCAGAGGGAGAAGTAGACTCCCCGCTGAGCAGGGAACCCGATGTGGGACTCGATCCCGGGACTCCAGGATCATGACCTGAGCCGAAGGCAGTCGCTTAACCAACTGAGCCACCCAGGCGCCCCGCATTTGTTTTTTTCTACTTAGTTTATATGGATAATTTTATTTCAGTGGATTTGCTTTTGGAAGCAAGGTTTTTGGATTTTGCAAATATTGTATTCCGGAAGTTTTGTTCTACTGGCGAGGTGTTTGAGTGTTTCCTTGCTGTCCAGCCTGTTTTTTGATAGTGCTTTTTCCTCATCATATGTCCCCTTTCTGTGGATTGCATGCTTGCTGCCCTTGATCTGGAACCTTGTTTTACTTTCTTATTGCCCATTGGCTTCCCATCTGCCTGTACTTAATTTTTGCATTTAAAAACTCTTGTCCAGGGGCGCCTGGGTGGCTCAGTCGTTAAGCGTCTGCCTTCGGCTCAGGTCATGATCCCAGGGTCCTGGGATGGAGCCCCGCATCGGGCTCCCTGCTCTGCAGGAAGCCTGCTTCTCCCTCTCCCTCTGCCCCTGCTTGTGTTCCCTCTCTCGCTGTGTCTCTCTCTGTCAAATAAATAAAATCTTGAAAAGAAAAAAAACAAACTATTGTCTGTTTGTTTGGCTCTAGAAGCCAGAATGTACTGGGGATCTGTGCTCTGGTCATTGGAATATTTATAGGTACCATTCAGATGTGAAAGTACCTGAGAGGCAGAATTAATGGGCAGGTGGTTGTTTGATGAAAGCAAGAGTTCAACAGAGAGGTGGGTAGTCTTATGAGTCTAATGAGTTAAAACAGGAGCTGTCCTTGATTCTGCCCTTTTCCACACACCCCTCTCTAATCCATCTTTTTGCTCAGGGACTCTTTCTTAAAATTATAACCTGCACCTGCCAAAGTTTCCCCGTCCCTGCTGTGAGTCCCCTTCCCTGACTTCCTGCCACCTCCCCCAGGCTAAGCCACCATCTTGACTTGTTTAGACAGGGGCTGTCTAAAAGAACTTTCTGTGGTGATGGAATTGTTCTGCATCTCCAGTATGGTAACCCATGTGGCTCTTGAGCACTTGCCACGTGGCCATTGTGTTTGAGAAACTGAACTTCTAATATAACTAATTTAAATTAATTTAGAGCTAAATATTTCCATGTGGCCAGTGGTGGTGTGGTTCTAGACTGCGTAATAGCTTTGTAACCTTATATTCTCTTTGCCCCCACCCTACAGTTCCCCCCAGTAGCCAGAGTGATCTTGTAGTAGGATGTAAATGTCATCAGAGCACCAACCGGGCTTGTCTTTCTCTCCCTCTGCTGAATCAACTCCTCCTGCCCCACACCCCACCAACTTCTGTAACCCCCAGAGGAGACATCACTGCCTCATTCTCCTTCACAGCTTTTCCCCATTCCACACAGACGATCTCTGAATCCCCTTCTATGAACACAGATGGCATCTACCTGGGCTGGGGTACAGGGACCTGGCTTTGTTTCACTTCTCTCTTGTCACCACATTCTCATCTATCTCCCTGAGATTACACACTTCATCCCCTCTTTTACTTGTGTGTTCCCAAATCTCCTAAGCCACACATTTTGAGATAATCTTAGTTATTTCAGATAATCTTAATTACTGGGAGTAGCAAGAACATACAGCCCCTTAGAGCTATGAAGTTGGTTGCGAAAGCCTGAAGAAAGCTTGGGTTAAGAAAAGGGAACATTTGAACAACTGCTCGTTCTATTATGTATACATATAATTAGTTCTAAACACATTTGGTTGTTTCTGCTATTAAAAAGTGAATCAGTTTTCCTGAAGAAAATTAGAAAATGTGAAAGACAACACGAAGAAAACCATCCCGTGTGAGTTGTGCGTGCAGAGATGACGTTCCACAACGTGCAGGGCCAGCACGTTGCGTATATTGTAACATCATAAGTGCTGTTTGGTTCCCTGATCTTTTCACTCAAAAATACTGTGCAGAGCTTTTCCTTTCAGTAAATACGCATTACAAATAAATTTTAAATGGCTGAAGGGTGTTACAGTTCATGGATGTATAAATTACTAAAGAAATCTGTTCTTGGGCATTCAGGTGATTTCCTTTCACTGTTACAAGTAGCTAATTCAGTTCATTTCTTTTTCTTCCCTTTTTTTTTTAATCAGTGTTCTAGAAAATACTGTTTTCTTATCCTTTTCATCTCCCTTTTGCATGAATGTGTGAGTCACAGCCTTCCTGGGTGTTAGTATGGAATTTGTCCTGGACGGGGATTTGTTGTGACGCCATCTACCTACATCATGTTTCTCTTTGCGGCGATGGCGGCTTGTTTTCCACACTGGTCTGTGGTTATAAAAACAAGCGTTACGCAGCAACTTTGTTTCCTGAGTGCACTGCTCACACAGGCTCGCTCTCCCTTCCTGTCTTCCAGCGGAGGCCGGTCTCCAAGAACACACCATCGTAAACAAAGTTCTCTGAACACTTACCGATTGACAATGTGGTGTATTTTTATTTAAAATGACTGTTCACTTGCTATTCTGAAAACATGTAACCTTGACCTTTATATTCGCCTTGGTTTTAATATTTTTTTAAAAGGCAGCAGTGTAAAGAAAGGTGACTTTGTCCTCGATGTTACTTCTGAATAGCATGTAGGATAATACAATGTAAAGTAATAAATGAACGAATGTTTGTATATCATGTTTATATTGAAATGCTTTGAAGAGTGGGTTTAAGCAACGCATGGGCTTCTAATGTTGCTCCTTTCTCGTGGTTTGATTGTGGGGTGGGAGAAATTGTCGTAGGGGATCATTATAGAACTTTAGAGAAGCCCTGAATAACATTTCTTGACTTCCTTGTGATTTCAGGTTTCCAAATCAAGTCTTGCATGTTGGTCAAGTTTCTGTTTAGCGCATCATGAAAATGATCATTAGAATGTTATTTAGCTGAGAGCATGCAGAAAAGTGCACACTGGCCATTCTGGGCTGGGTGGCCTCTGGAAGTAGGAGCCAGATCGGGTCTAAGGTGGGATGGGGTGTGGACATGGCAGCCACTGTCCTGAAGAACCAGTGAGGCTGGCTTGGTCACAGAAAGGAGGGGAGCTGGGGTAACGGGGTTCAAGTGTTCAAGCTGCTGAGAGCCTAGCTTTAGCTGAACAAACCTGAAAAACTAGTGTTCCTGCAGATGCCGGGGGCTGTTCTTCTGTGCATGGCCACCAGCTTTCTTTTGATGATCCTCATTGTTTAGTTCTGTCAAAGACTTGAAATGGAGCCTGTGCTCTGAAGTGTCTTAAATACAGATCAGAAGGGTGCTGAGCATCAGTTCCAGAGAGAGACTAAACTCTGGGACTGGATGACAAATAACTACACAAACTTTGCCACTCAGTCCAATACTGTTTCTTCAGTTCTGCTCTGTACCAGGTACTGTTGTTGGAATTTAGTAATGAACGTGACGTGATTTCCCTGCCCTCAAGGAGCGAATGTGTGATTCAGGATCTGAACATGGTGGCCTCAAATGAAGGAAGCCTGGGTTTCTCACAGCCACAGATTTCAATGAATGAGATGCTAACAGTCATGAAATACAAGTGGATTTGGGGTTACGGACCAGCCGCACAGGGTGATGAGCCAGGAGATACGGGAATCGGTTACGGGCACAGGATGGTCGGTGGGCAAGTGGACAGGCGTGGGATCTGGGGAGCTTGTACATTCATGGAGACATTGGTGTATGTAGCTGGTTTTGGTGTGGGCTGCCCTGAAGGTCTGGGGCCTGACCCGATGTCTCTGAAGGTCCTTGAAGTGACGCTTTCTTGACCATGAGACACTCTTAGAACTGTAGTGTCCTGGGCAGTTCTAAGAATGGGGTGTGGACATGGCAGCTGGTAGCTCGAGGCCAGGGCTACTCAAGTGGGGTCAGCTGACTGGTTCCAAGAGGTAAGTACAAACACTGAGAGTAAGCATTTAGAAATTTCTATAGCAACTTGACATTGTAGCCACATCCAAGTGTGTGAGCAGTGGATTAGTTTGTTTGAACAGCGTATAGACCCATTTGGGTTTTGTGGGACTTACACGTGGGAGTAAGTTCACAGCTGGCTGGAGCCGGGACTAGTCACGTGCAGTGGGGTCACATGTCTTTCCTTAACGAACAGAAACAAAACGAAACACAACACCAAACAATCTGGTCCTTCGTGATAGTACTCTGACAAACACTTCTTTGGACCCAGCACAAAGGTAATGGGAGGTAAGGCTGTGAGCCCCAAGGTGAAGAACTTAAATATAAAACCGTTGATGACATTCCAGCTTCATTTCAGGTCTTGGTCAATGAACAGACTTCCCTTCCTCTCTTCTTTTCCTCCTTGTCATCGGCATGTGTTTTTTTCATGAACATTATTTTTCTGTGCATACTGTATACAATTCTATACTATGTCCTATATACACGACATACAATTCGTAATATTACTCAGCCATCAAAAAGAATGAAATCTTGCCATTTGCAATGACATGGATGGAAGTAGAGGGTATTACGCTAAGCGAAATAAGTGAATCAGAGAAATACAATTATCATATGATCTCACTCATATGTGGAATTTAAGAGAGGATCATAGGGGAAGAGAGGAAAAAAATATAACAAGATGAAATCAGAGAGGGAGACAAACCATAAGAGACACTGAACTCTAGGAAACAAACTGAGGGTTGCTGGAGGGGAGGTGGGTGGGGGGAAGGGGTAACTGGGTGATGGACATTAAGGTGGGCATGTGATGTAATGAGCACTGGACGAATCACTAAATTCTATCCCTGAAACTAATACTACACTATATGTGAACTAACTTGAATTAAAAAAAATCTTGAAAAAAGAAAAATAACATTGTAATATTTTGTTGTGTTTATATGCCACAAGTTCTTAGCTCCTCTGTTTGGGAGCTCTTTTTCCTATTATAAATAGTGCATCTGTGAATATTTTTGTGCAAATTAGGGTTTTTTTTTTCCTTTTTCTTTTGGGTTCCTGCAGTCTGTACCCAAAGGAGAAATACTGTGTCAAAGGGTCATAGTTGTATTGATCTCTAGAAAGATGGAACCGATTTATATTGTGAGAGTACATATACAGGTTTTCTCTTTGGCTTCAGGCTTTGTAATTTTAATATTTTTTGCTAGTTTAGTAGGCATATACTTGCCTTGAGATTGTTTTAATGTGCTTATTACTTCAGGAGGTAGTGAGAATGTGATGATTTGATTTTAATATTTTCTCACAATTAAAACTAAACGATCTTAAAAGAAAAACTTACCAAGTTGAAACTGAATGCTGACATCTTGTAATTTTATCAATTTTTACATAATTTGGATATAAACTTTTCTTCATTGTACTTTACATCTTTCCTCATTCTGTTGTGATTGGTTTTCTATTTGTTTCATTTTTTTTTGTAGTGTAAAACTTGTTCATTAGTGTTTACATTTTTATACTCAACTACACCATCTCTCTATCCTATATTTTCTTGGCCAGAAATTATTTTCCCCTTAATAAGTGGGATAAATATGCTCTTCTGCTCTATTCTGGTTTTTTAAATGCTTATCTCTTGGAGCTCTCTGGACCTTATTCCATGTTTGGTATAAGACGTAGATCGAGGTTAATTTTATTGTATACTGTTGTCTCACTGTCCCATTAACTTTTTTTTCTTTTTTAAAGATTTTTATTTATTTATCTGACGAAGAGAGAGAGAGCACAAGTGGGGGGAGTGGCAGGCAGAGGGAGAGGGAGAAGTAGGCTCCTCTCAGAGTAGGGGGAGCCCGATGTGGGACTCAATCCCAGGACCCCGGGATCATGACCTGACCTGAGCCAAAGGCAGTCGCTTAACCAACTAAGCCACCAGGCGCCCTGTCCCATTAACTTTAATCAGTGATTTTCCCGCATTTTGTGTTTTGACATATATTAAGCAGTTACCATAGAATGAGTATATTTTTGGAATCCTCATGCATGCTAAAATTTATTTTAAAAATTACTGCAATATATCTGAATTTCATTTATAACCTGTTTTAATTTAATAAACCACTCTACCAGGGCGCCTGGGTGGCTCAGTTGTTAAGCGTCTGCCTTCGGCTCAGGTCATGATCCCAGGGTCCTGGGATCGAGCCCTGCATCGGGCTCCCTGCTCGGTGGGGAGCCCGCCTCTCCTTCTCCCACTCCCCCTGCTTGTGTTCCCTCTTTCGCTGTGTCTCTCTCTGTCAAATAAATAAATAAATAAAATCTTAAAAAAAAATAATAAAGCACTCTACCATCATCACTTGAGAAAAGCATTATTTTGTATTCTGCCCTCTTATTCTTCAAGTTGTATTTCACTGTCAATTGGTAGTTTTCTAATCTGCATGATTTCTTTCTTTAAACATTTTTTATTTTTTATTTATTTATTTTTTTTTAAGATTATTTATTTATTTATTTGAGAGAGAGAGAATGAGAGACAGAGAGCACGAGAGGGAAGAGGGCAGAGGGAGAAGCAGACCCCCTGCTGAGCAGGGAGCCCGATGTGGGACTCGATCCCGGGACTCCAGGATCATGACCTGAGCCGAAGGCAGTCGCTTAACCAACTGAGCCACCCAGGCGCCCAACATTTTTTATTTTTTTAGAGAGGGAGAGAGAAAGTGAAGTGAGGGTGGCGGAAGGGCAGAGGGAGGAGAGAGAATCTCAAGCCAGACTTTGAACTGAGCTCAGAGCTCTACATGGGGGCTCGATCTCACAACCCTGAGATCATGACCCAAGCTGAATCAAGAGTTGGATGCTCAACCAACTGAGCCACCCAGGTGCCCCCTATTTTTATTTTTCTCTAAAGACATAGTGCATCACACCTTAAGACAAAGGACACTGGACATTGAGAGACTCACCCAGTCTTTACACTCTGGGGCAGTTCCTTTTCTTCTTGAATGTACTTTGCCTAGCATCATTACAAAACCCAAGACGTGATCTTAGTTTCTGCAATTTTAGCACAGTGCTTATGCAAAAGAAGGTCCTGCCCGATTTCAAGGCTGCACTTTCGGCCACAGGAAGGCAACTGCTTTACGGTATTTTCCAGGGCAGTAATCTTAGTGGGGGTGCAGCTGGTTAATGAGAGCATGAGGTTGAGGGTTGGAAAACTAAGAGTCAGCTCATCTCTGACCCCAGGCTATCAGCCAAAGGAATTGGGAGAGAAAGACTTGTCAGCATAGGCTTATCATTAGCGAAAGAAGGTGTTCAGAGCACATGGCATGGAGTACTGCCTTTGAACGTGAAAAGAGTCTTACAGGATCACTACGTAGACATTAATACAGCAAGAGGGAAGAAAGCATGGATCATTAGACTGAAGTGTTTGTTCTATATGGGGTAGCTTTTAAAGAGATTTGGATCTCACTGTGTCCTGAAGTTTTAGTACTGGTGGCAAGTGCTGTGGGTAGCACCCCCGTCTCAGAGCTGCTGGTGGAGGGGCACACAGGGCTTCAGAAGCCAGCCGTGTGTGGGGTGGACGAGACCCGAGGATGTCTGTCATAGAATCTTCCCTATGTGGGGCCATTTGCCTCTGAGTGCTAAAGCATTTTCCTCTCTGATTATGGACTTTGTGACAGTATCAGGTGACCCCGGAAATTGAGAATGAATGTTTGGGGTATATTAGATTTTTTATCAAATTCCCTAGTAAGTCAAAAACTCTTGGCAATGAGATTAGCAAAGACTTTATGACTATTTTAGAGATTACTTTGTAAACTCTTGCATTATATAGCTATTCTGTGTTTTTCTCCAGAAAAATGCTGTACTTGAACATGTTTCTTCTTCCACTTGCTAATTTCTTGGTTCTCCCACTAGTTGGTTAATATGTTTTTCTGATAGATTAGTATTTGTTGCCCCCAGCCAGTGTGGATGTCAGACTCACTGTTTTCTTCCTTCTGCTTATTTCCCCCAATTATAAAATAATTGAGATAATAGGAGATACACGTGGCACACGGAACTGTAGCTCTTAATAAATAATTGCTATTGTTTATGTAATGCTTTACAGCACGAAATGTATCTCACCCCTTTTTAACTTTTTTTTTTTTTTTTAAAGACACATCTGTTCAGTGTCATGATCAGACTATTACATTTAGCAATCAACAGCATGGGTGCAAAAAAAAAAAAAATCTACATTAAAACCCTTTGTTGGAATGCTTTACACTTTCCACAGAACAGAAACTAAAATAGCCTGTTATACAATTAGTCACAAATACAGTCCTTGAGTTTTTTGCCCATACACATGAGTATTGTCTAAAACATGTCTTCTTTGTAGCAGCGAGGCCCTGCCACCACTGTGCTTGGCCGAGTTCACAAATCTGTTGTAACCTGTAGCTTCCCTGTCACTTCTCTGGATCTCCTCTCCTGCTAAGCCTTGTTTCCTGGCAGTAATTAAAACCTCCTGCCACTGCCGTAGCTACTGCCGCTGCCGGAACCACCATAGCCACCTTGGTTTCGTGGTTTGGCAAAGTATTGGCCTCCACCACCATGGGGGCCAGAGCTTCTGCCTCCAAAATTTCCTCCTTTCAGGGATCCAAAATTTGAGGATTGATTGTTGTAATTGCCAAAATCATTATAGCTTCCGCCACCTCCAGAGTTGCTTCCATCATTACCAAATCCGTTACAGCCATCCCCACTGCCACCATATCCACCACTGCCTAGACTGCCACCAAAGCCACCTCGACCACTGAAGTTCCCTCCACTACCAAAGTTGTCATTCCCACCAAAACCACCTCCATGACCACCACCAAAGTTTCCAGAACCACTTCGACCTCTTTGGCTGGATGAAGCACTAGCCATCTCTTGCTTAGATAGGGCTCTCCTTACTTCACAGTTGTGGCCATTCACAGTATGGTATTTTTGAATGACGGTCTTGCCTACAGAGTCATGGTCATCAAATGTTACAAAAGCGAAACCTCTCTTTTTGCCACTGCCTCAGTCAGTCATCTCGATCACTTCAATTTTCCCATACTGTTCAAAATAATCTCTTAGATGATGTTCTTCAGTGTCTTCTTTAATGCCACCAACAAAAATCTTTTTCACAGTTAAGTGGGCACCAGGTCTTTGAGAATCTTCTCTTGAGACAGCCCTCTTTGGTTCCACAACTCTTCCATCCACCTTGTGTGGCCTTGCGTTCATGGCTACATCCACCTCCTCCACAGTGGCTTACGTGACAAACCCAACGCTCCTGGAGCTCTTGGTGTTTGGATCTCTCATTACCACACAGTCCGTAAGCGTTCCCCATTGCTCAGAATGGCTCCTCAGACTCCTCGGTTGTTTGAAAGCTCAGACCTCTGCTGAAGAGCTTCCGCAGCTGTTCAGCTTTGGGAGACTCTGACTTAGACATGACGGCGGTGGGAGGGGAGACTTTAACGATGCGTCCACGGGCAGAAAAGCTCACCCCCTTTGAACTTAACGAAACCCTGTGAGGTGGGAATTATTGCTGGCCATGCTTATGAAAGAAAATACTGAAGCTTAGAGACTGAATGACAACCTTTAGGCCACAGAGCTAATTAGTGACAGTTCAGGACCCTGGTTACAAATCTCATATTTTCCCTGGTATATCTTCTGGTTTGAATTCTTTTGATTGAATTACATTTTATTGGAAGAGAATGGAAATGTTATTTTTTAAAATCACAGTATGTGGTGCTCAATTTAATGGGCCTAATGAATAACTCACCATTATAATGATGCAAGTTTTGTAAGGGTTATGACTATGCAAAAAACATGTCTTTTTAAAACTTTTGAAAGGATTTAATCTGTTGATCAAGTGAATATAGTACATTGCCTTTAGTTGAAAAACTTTTCTAGTTTTATTCAAATGATCTCATTCAAAGAGAAAATGTTATCCAGAAGCACAAACTAAATAACTCTGAGTTTTCTGAATGCTATTTTATAGTCAAATTTAAAAATTTCATTTGGAAGATGTTTGTTGCCAGAGTATAAAATTGAAATTGATTTTTCCTATAAGCCTGTATTCCATGACCTTGCTAAATTCATTTATGAGTTTTACTAGTTAGTAGTTTGTAGATTTTTAAGGATTTTCCATATAGACTATAATGTTATGAGCAAATCGAGACCATTTTACTTCTTTATTTGTGATTTTTTTTTTAAAGATTTTACTTATTTGACAGAGAGAGACAGCGAGAGAGGGAACACAAGCAGGGGGAGTGGGAGAGGGAGAAGCAGACTTCCCGCTGAGCCCGATGCGGGGCTCGATCCCAGGACCCTGGGATCATGACCTGAGCCGAAGGCAGACGCTTAACGACTGAGCCACCCAGGCGCCCCTTTATTTGTGATCTTTATGCCTTTTTCCTTTTCTTGCCTTATGCAATATATTTGCTACGATAATAGACACATATCTGAACTAATGCTGCTATAATATCCTCATTGTGATAAGACTCATTTATGTCTGGCTTATAAACCAAAGATACAGTGTTGGAGAATTTTATTAGAAATTAAAAATATATACAATCTTGAGTTATTGGAACTTAAAAATTATTTTTCATGTTTGTAGTGAACATCAGTGTCTGTTTTGATGTTGAATTTGTGCTCCACTAAAATGTAAGGAATTTTGATAGGCGCTTGTTGGCAATTCTGATAGATTTTTTTTTAAATTATTTTTAAAAATTATTTGGTGAGGTGACACTGACAAGAGCTTAATAAAAATCCACTTTCATTGAGGAAAGGATGGCTAATTTTATGGATTTTATTTATTTATTTATTTATTTATTTATTTATTTATTTAAGGGGGAGAAGGGGAGGGAGGGACAGAGGTGGAGAATCTCAAGTAGACTCTGAGCTGAGCCTGGAGTCCAGTGTGGGGCTTGATCTCACGACCCAGAGATTATGACCTGAGTCGAAACCAAGAATCAGATGCTCAGCCGACTGAGCCACCCAGATGCCCCAAGGATGGCTAATTTTATAGGTAAATTGAGAGAAAGAGGAGAGATGAAATTGGGATAGAAACTCAAGCATTCAAAATGTGAACAATATCCTTGACTGTTCACTGTGTCAGTATGTCAGTAATTAAATAATATTTGAAATGTGGCATAGAAAGAGAAATAACTTTAATTTAACTGACACTTTCAAGCCATGTGAACTTGGACAAGTGACTTATCCTTAGTTCTTTTTTTAAACTGTAAAATGGAAATAATAATAAGCAGCTTGTGGTATTGTCAGGCTTAGAAATAGTATATGAGAAGCACCTGGCACATATCAGGGATGCAAAAATAAGTAGCTAGGATTATGATAGGACTCCATCCTTTATTATTTACTCATTAAGTTATTATTGATTTATTAAACTGTCCTAATTTATTAATGGGTACCATCACATATCATGTGTCACCGAAGGAAGGGATGAATATTTTTGAGTCGAAGAACCCTGTCCTGCTAAAAGAGTATATAACTTTCTGTTCCTGGAGACTTGCACTGATCAGTGAAGAGTGATTGATAAACCATTGCAGTGGTGGGAGTTGGATCACTGGCCAAGCTTCTTCTTTCCCTTATTGTCCTTTACCCCAGTTTGGAGAGTCAGACAAGCAGGTGGATTTCCCAGGGCCTCTGAGGCTCTCGCAACTGGGAAATTGTGGGCAGCTCTCCGGGAGCACCTGGAAGCAGGGGTTGGGGTGGGAGCTGCTGCCGTGCGTGGCTGTGGAGCCCTGGAGGGTCATCGCAGGGGACTACGATGACCAGGTGGCCTTTTGCTGGGCCTTGTCTTCCTCGTTCGCCCTCCTTCCCTTCCCCTTTTTTGTATTTAAATGACTTGGCGAGGTATGCCCGGCTAATTTTGTCATCTGTCTCTTTCTCCTAGAATTCTGAAGGTGGACTCTATGTATGCATGAATACATTTTTGGCCTTTGGAAGGGAACATGTTGAAAGACATTTTCGAAAAACTGGACAGAGTGTATACATGCACCTGAAAAGACACGTGCGAGAGGTGAGACACACGCTGGGAGAACTGGCCTTGAGATCTTTCCGGTAACGTTGTTGTGCTGTGCGTTATCACCTGGAGGGTTTACTCTGCCCACGTGACTTCTGATGCCCTTTGATGATGGGAAACAGAAACATGACTGTTGGCAGAAATTCATAGATTTCCCCAAACCCTACCTTACCCAGTTTAATTTTTCTCTTCCTCTGAATTTCTCATTAGTGTTAATAAGACATGAGTCGATTGAAGGAAAAAAATTAAGTCAAAAATACAGACAAGTACACAGAATAATGTCAGAAATCCACAAATCAGAAATAAAAAAATGTTTGGATGTTTTTGCTTCAGACTTTTTTTTTTTTTTTGAGCAAGAGAAAGAGCTTTCCTGAAAGCTCAAGTCCCTTTTGTTTCCCTCCTCAGTAGTAACCATGGCTGCGATTTTGTTCTCATTCCTATGTATGTCATTATATTTCATTTATGTATGGATAGTTATGAACAATATATAGAAGGACTTTATGTGTTTTTAAGATGTAGATAAATACTATCATACTGTTACCTATAATTCTTTGTAGAGCTTTCCCTTTTCACATTGTTCTTGAACTCTATTCGTGTTGCAATGCATCTGAATATACTTAATTTATTTTATGATTTATTATTCCCTCTTAAGAGTACCTTGTCATTTATTATCCTGCTGTCCTATAGATGAACATTTAGATTGTTCCCATTTTTTTTTTTCTTTTTCGCTTCTACAAATGAGGCAACCATTAAATATCTGGAAATGGTAATGTTGTGTGTGGGTGTGCTTATCTTCATTTTGGTGAGGTGTTGCCAAATCCTTCCCCAGTGTGGTTGCACCAATTTATACTCCTATCTGCACTGATTATCAATTCCTGTTTTCCCACACCCTCACCAACACTTGGTCAGACTTTTGATTTTTGCCAATCTAATGGTTGCAAAGTGGCATCTAAATGATTGGCATTTCCTTCTGGGAGGGTTGGACATCTTTATATATGTCTATCAGCCATCCTGGTTTTCTCCTCTCTAGTTTTCCTTTTTTCTTATGGTCTGTGGCTTGACTTTTTGCTTCATTTATGAATTACTGTGTATAGAAGTTTTGAATTTGATGTTAGATTTATTAAACTTTTTTCTTATGAATTGTGCCTTTTGTATCTTATCTAAGAAATTGTTTCCCAACTCAAGGTTATAACCATATTTCTTTTAATACTTTTGTTTTTGAAGTGCATGTGTGTTTGCATGAGCATATGTGTGACATTTTTGGACTTTAATCAGTCTATAGTTTATTGTTGTATTTGTGTGAAGTATGGGAATCTGTTTTTTATTTTCCTCACTGGTAACCAGTTGTCCTGCTCTTACAAGAGTAGTGCAGTCTTTTTCAATGATTTATAATACCATCTTTTTTTTAATATTTTGACTGGCCATTTGTACCTGGGTCTGTTTTGGGGCTCTCGGTTCTTTTCTGTTGATCTTATTTTTCTGTCTCTGCATTATTGCAGCAAGCCTTGATATCTGGTAGTGCAAGCACTTTTTCCAGAACTTCCCTGGGTTTAGACATTTATTTTTCTATGTAGATTTTAGAATCAGTTCATCTAGTTTAAAAAATCCTGTTGAGATTTTGAGCACGATCACAGTGAATTTAGAGATTAATCTATAATCCACAGCATCGGGTAAACTCCATTGAGGGCAAGGATTTTTGTCTGTTTTGTTCAGTTCTGTGTCTTCAGCACTTAACAGTCCCAGCACATAGTAGGTGCTTCATAAATATTTATTGAATGAGTATTCAAAATGACATACTCTCTGTTTATTCAGTTCTCTTTTGTCTCCTTAAATACTATTTTGTAATTTTCAATAAAAGAGCTTGTATTTTGTGAGATTTTTTTAGGTACTCTGTAATTTTTGTAACTGTTGTTACTGCTAATTTTTACTTCATGTATTTTAATTGGTTATTGATGATATTTGGGGATGTTATAATATTCAAATATTGACTTTTATGCTTAGCAATACTATTCAGCTTTCACTTCAGTCCTAATAGTTTGTAGACTGTGTTGGAACTTCTAAAGAGTCGATGCTGATTTGAAGTTCATCTGATCGTTCATCCTAGCCTACCTAATATGTTCTCTGTTTAAGTTCCAGACACAGGAGAGATCCCCAAATTGGACAGTGGGCAGAGTAGGAGGAAGAGGAGGAAGAAAGGCCAGGAGGTCAGATAAGCCATCAACTCAATGATTAGCTTTAAAATAATCTAATGTTCACCTGATAGTACGTGATTTATATTCACTGCTCTTGTTATGTGGGACCTAGCAATTCTGATGAGGTATGCTTTGTCCCGGACATATGTCTTAGGATAAAATGATGAAGGTTTAGGAAACCGGGGGGGTGGAAATGAAACCTAGGCCCTGAGGCTTGAGATAACTTGTTCCAAAGCTTGTGGTAGAATTGCAGAATGCTGGCAGTCTTGTGCGGTTAGCTCTGCCTCTTAACTTTTCAGTTAAATATTTCACTCTCTGACCACAACCTTCTCTCAGTTTAGCTCTCATTTATTCTGATTTCACTCTGTTGTTTTCCCTCCTTACAGTTTGCAAGCCCATGACTTGTCCAGGTGACCACTTCCCCTGTTTGTTGAGACGGCTTCTCAGGGCTTAAAATGTTCTCTTACCACCAGTGCCCTCAAGGGGCTCTTAGGCCCTTGTCTTGCCTCCTTAACTGTCCCCAGAGCTCTGGCTAGTCATGCTGTCAGTGTCGTCCTGGCTTCCAGGAGCACACTGCGAGCAATCCTGCCCCACCATGGTCTGGGGCCCTGTCAGACTCCTGGCCTCCCCCTTCTGCTGGGCCCACTCACTGCCCAGCAAACCTGGCCTGCAGCTTCTCCCACTCCAGACTCTGGGTGCCGTCCTCAGGGCGCTACCAGGGAGGCCTCCCTCATCATCCTCAGAAAACGATTTGACTTGTACTTCCCTGAGAAACAGGGACCCTGGACAGGAACTTCCTGAGCTGCTTGCCTTGGGTTCCCACAACCCAGCAGAAAGCTATGTTCTCTGTCCTCACAGCTCTGTTTCCTCCTCGGAAACTTGCTTCTTCCTTAACTCCCTTTTCTTCAACATCTCGCTCTTCTGGCTTTTTCCTTCCACTTTAAAAAAGAACACATCACAAAACTGTCCCTGTAATTTGTGTCCTCCTTTGGCCAACCCATCCCTCAAGTAAAGTGTCTTTAAAAGCTTTCCTGTTCTCATCATCTCTAGCATCCCTCGCTGGAAGTTCAGCATTGCTGTTGGGTCGATCTTCCTGCTAATCCACTAAAACTGCCAGGGCTGCGGTGACCGCTGCATTGTCTTGCTTGGTGGATATGTTTCAGCCCTGATTTTGCTTGGCTTTTTGAGTATTTGAACTTGCTTCCCTCTTGGAACTGCTCCTCTCATGCTTTCGTTGGCACCATTCTTTCCTGGCTTCCTCCTGTTTTTTTAGGCTGCCTTTTCTGACTTTGTCTCACTAGCATCTCTTCATTCATTTATTCCTTAAATATCCACACTTCCCAGGTTGCCTTTTGACCATCTTTCTCTGAAAGCTACTCTTCCTCATCAGTGTTGTCCATTTCTTTGTTTAACCACTGTCTCTGAACCGATGACTTCCTAATCAGTGTCTCTCCAGAGCCAAAGATCTGACCCTCTGACTCTGATGTGACTTTTCCTACTTGAACACCTCATAGGTACTTCGAGCTCAGTGTGCCCAGACTCAGTGAATAATCCTCTTTCTCAGAGTTGTCCTTCATCTTGAATTCTAGAGACCTAGAAATCTTTTGGATACTTCTTTCATTCCATGGCTGGTTGGTGACCCAAGTCTGGTTATCTGCACCTCCCAAATGGCTCTGAAGTCCATCCTGCCCTCTCCATAGTAATCTTTCCTTCAAACTTGCCTCCTTGCATCCCAACCAGTGTGCATGCTGCCCCCAGAGTGATCTTTTCAGATGCATGTATCTGTGCATCTGTGGGACTCTGAAGCTTAAATCTCTGGTATCTCCCTTTGTTGCAGGTTGAAGTCCAAATTTTTTTTTTCTTTTTTTGCATGTGATTGCAAGGCCTTCCATAATCTGGACCCTTCTAGCCTTTCTGACTCTACTTTTACTCCACTAACTTTGTGCTTTAGATATATCAAACCACTTCTTCATGAAATACACTATGATTTCATACCTTTGTACATGCTGTTTGTCTTTTCTCTCTGGGATGTCTCATTCCTCTCATACTTGTATTCCCTGTGGTCAGCATATCCATCTGTCTATCCATCATCTGTCTATCCATCCATCATCCATCCATCCATCCATTTATCTACCTGTTCCTTCCTTCCTTCCTTCCTTCCTGCCTTCCTTCCTTCCTTCATCCATTAATCATCCATCCATTCATACATTCATCCATCATCCATCCATTCATCATCCATCGATCCATCCATCTGTCCATCCATTCATCTGTTTATTCATCCATCTATCCATCCATCATCCATCCATCCATTGAACAAATATTTGCTGAGCAGTTGCTAAATGCCAGACCTGCTGCTCTTCTTACCTGCCCACAATCTCCACCTCCAGAACTATCATTTCCTTCTTATGATCCTACCTTTTTCACATATCTCTTTTTTTTTTTAAAGATTTTATTTATTTATTTGAGAGAGAGAATGAGAGACAAAGAGCATGAGAGGGAGAAGCAGACTCCCTGCAGAGCAAGGAGCCCAATGCGGGACTCGATCCCGGGACTCCAGGATCATGACCTGAGCTGAAGGCAGTCGCTTAACCAACTGAGCCACCCAGGCGCCCTTTTTCACATATCTCTTAATACTCACCAGAATCTATTGAGCTATTTGTTTGCATATATCCTCCCCTACTTTGCTGGTGGGCTGCTCAAGGGATGGACCATGTCTTCATTTACTTTGCAGCCTCAGTGCCATCACAGAGCCTGACCCATGGGCACAGTCATGTTTGCAGACCAAGGAGTTCCCGTTTCTCAAACCCTGTTGATTTCTAGTGGAGACTGAGGCAGGCACAGAGGCGATGGTCTTTGGAAGGAAAACCTAGTGGGTTTTTTGTTTTTGTTTTTCCTGAAGGGAAGCAAATCTCCAAGTCTAAGGTGTGAATGGCAGAATCAGGGAGAGCCTCGTAGTCTAACAGGTCTTCATGCAGCCCCTCTCCTTCTTTCTCCCTCCACCATCCTGCAGGAATGGAGGAGACAGTGAGGTTGGAACAATTAAAAGCATGCCATAAACTTCGGTAGAGAGATTTCAAGTGACCTCCAGGACTGCTAAATGTGCCTTTGGTACAGGTTTTATTTCATCCCTTTTTTGAGACAGGCACGTGGTGGGGAGAGGAACAGCGGCTCGGAGACCTTGGAGGAGAGGGATTCCAAGAGAGAGGACAAGAATTTGGCATGAGTATTTGGAGAGACAGGTTTTGAGCTAAAGTGTTCAATCATTTTCACATGCTTAAGATGTAAACTATAAACTTATAGTAGAAGCTGTAAAAACTTAATGTGAGAATCAGCCTTCAATGCCAAATAATAAAGTGTGGCAAAGGAGACTTAAGACTGGTAAGGGAACAAACTAAAGCAGCAGCAAGGCCTCGATGCTGCCACAACATGTGGCTACTTGGGAAGATGCTGGGCTTTGACCCTCATGCCATGGTGTGCTGGAAATGTGCTCTTTTCTAATCACCGAGAGGACAAACAGTGTAGAAATACGATTTGGGCCATTTGAAACAAAAAAAAAAATTTAAATTTTATTTATTTGAGAGAGCGAGCGAGCACAAACAGGGGGAGCAGCAGAGGGAGAGGGAGAAGCAGACCCCACTGAGCAGGGAGCCCGATGCGGGGCTCCATCCCAGGACCCTGAGATCATGACCTGAGCTGAAGGCAGACGCTTAACTGACTGAGCCACCCAGGTGCCCGAAACAAAAATTTTTATAATCCTATTTGAGGGTAAAATTTTGTGTGTGTCGGAAGGGTAACGAATTATTTCTTTAGCTTAACCACTTGATGGGCATTTATTTCATTGCTGCCACGGACTTCTACCAGAGGTAGAAAATCCACGAAGCCTCAGATGGCAACTAGCCATTAGTTGGTGCTCCAGAAATGTTCAGGGAGGTTAGACTGAGATTTAATATGACCAGAATATCAGCGACTGCTTATCAGTATTTATTTACTCTTTCAACAGTGATTGTTGTGCATGCCCAGGACCAAGCACAGGGACCCAGTGGGTAGCAGGGGGATAAGGGAATAAGAGCCTTCTCTCCAGGAGTCACCATCATCTCTCCAGAGTAGTTCCAGCATTAGGCATGGACTCCAGCCTCTTGGGAGTATGTGCCGATTCGAAGTTGAAATGTCTAGTTCACCTTGATCCCTGGTTCCTTTCCCTTTCCAGAAGTGCTGTCTTGATAACTTGGTGAAAATAATCAGGTAGAACAATAGCGTTGCCCTTCACCTACCTCCATTGACCTGGTCAAGTTCTGGTTTATCCTGGAATCTCTAGTCCAGGTTGAGAATTTCATCTTGGCCTTTTGTAAAATCCGAGAACCTGTGAGATGTATTCTCCCCACTCTTTCCCCATTGTCTATTCTATAGGCTGCATTTTAACAATCTCTTGTTTTCTTTTCAGAAGGTAAGAGGGGCATCTGGTGGAGCTTTACCAAAACGGAGGAATTCCAAGATTTTTTTAGGTAATGTAAATAGTTATCAATAGTGTGCCCAGATTTTCTGTGTGTGTGTATGTGCACGTGCTTATTTGATTTGGAATAATAGGTTATTTATTGCTCTACAATTTAATGATAAGAGGAACCCATTTAACTTGTGATTATCTGCCTCCGCTCTGTGTTTACCTAGTGGCGAAGGATGCTTCTAGCACTCTTAGAGTTGGGTTTAGTGTTCTGAAGCAGTTATACTTACAGTGACTGGAGAGTAATTATGATACTGCTTCTGCTCTCCTTTTTCACTGCCTTGAAAGTAGAGACATTATTTCTTTTTTTAATATTAGCTCAGCTGCAGATTTTATTCAGATTTCACCATTTTTTCCCACTAATGTCTTTTTTTTTTTTTTTTAGGATCCCATGTTGTATTTAGTTGTCATTTTTTTTAATCCTCTCTAATCTTTGATAGTTCCTCAGTTTTTTTTTTTTTTTGTCTTTAATAATCATGACACTTTTCAAGAGTACTGGCTAGTTATTCTGTAGAATGTTCCTCAGTTCAGGTTCGTCTGGTGTTTCCTCCAAAATCTGAGGTAATGCATTTTTGGCAAGAACACCACAGAGGCAATGTGGCCTCCTCAGTGCATGATACGGGGGGGCCTGTGATGCTGAGATGTCTTCATGTTGGTGCTGTAACCTTGATCCCTTGGTGAGGTGGTGTTGGCTGGGTTTCTCCACTGTGAAGATACAGTGTAATTAATGAATACTTTGGGAGTAATACTTGGAGACTATGCTAATATCTTGTTTCTCCTCAAAGCTTTGCACACTAATTGTATCATCTGCCTGTGGATCTTGCCTGTAGCAGTGATTACTGCGGTGTGTGCCTAGCAGTGATTTTCTTCTCCCTCATTCAGAAAAGCCAAATGAGTACCAGTTTCTCTATCATGTCATCATGCTCATTTTTCATATTAAACTTCTGAAATGCTTTTGCCAGGAGAAAAAGGGACTTGATAATTTTTGACCAAGCAAGTTTATATCCCTAAATGCCTAGGATTATGGTTTGAAAGAAACTTCAAAATCATTTGCATGTTATGATTTCATTTTGGTAAAAAAAAATCTATACACATGTGTATGTGTGTGTATGTATGTGTTTACATGTATGTATACATGTGTGGGTATGTACACACATGTATACATGTATAACTGAGAGTCCAGAAGAGTCTGGCAAAATATATTCCAGATTGTTAATATTGTAGCTCTTTCCTAGTGGTGGGATTGAGGTGATTTTTATTTTCTTCTTTTTGCTTATCTGGTTTAAATTTTTTCTATAACAAACATGTGTTACTGTTGTAATGAAAAGACACATTAATTATTTGAAAAGTTAAGCCATTGGAAACAGTCATGGAGCTGAGTGTCCTTCCTGCTTTGAGTCTCCATTATTCTACACTGGACTTGTGCTTGTTGTTTTCTGTCCTGGTTTTCAGTCGTGGTTTTCTTTATGAGGCTTATCTACAGTTGGTTTTTCTACCCTGGCCAATCTTTCCCACCTCTCTGTGGTCTTTGAACCACAACCCAAATCAACCAACCAAACCCAAACCAGCTCAGAATGGGCCTCAAAGCTGAAATGATTGGGTGCAATCTGATGCTTTGGTTATTAGCCTTGGGCTCCCTTCTATGAATAGAGATGATGTGACTTCTGAATTAAATGGCATCAACATGGCATTTTCAAAGGTGGAAATAATTAAACATTTTGAATTACTGGTGTTATTTTTCATTTTTCTCTTTGGCTGAATGGAGAAGTCAGCTGGCCTCCTGTCCTTTAACCTTTGTGTCTTTTGCTTAAAGACCTTGCAGTTTGATTTCTCTAGTGATCACTTTGGTGGTAGAGGATATAGTAAAGTAACTATTTTAAGAATTAATCCAAAAGTAAACACTGAGGTTTTGTGCTTCACACTGTGTGGACCCCTTCCATTGCTTCTTGGGAATGCTAACCTACTGTTCCATTTCTGCCGTCTATTTCTATAGGCTGCCGTCTGTGTTCACTCAACATTCCATATCTTAGAAAACCACAGAACATACCTAAAAGTTACAGTCCAGCAAATATATTCTGTTTGGACTCCACCAGTTTTTTAAAAAATTTAAATGTAAACACCATTGGTACTTTGGGGCTTGCCTCAGGCCCTGTTCCTCTCTATTGTTTGTTACCCAGATACGTCACACATTGATGTTGGCTGCTTCATCCCAGTAAGAATTTGGTTTTGCAAGTCCAGATTTACAGTTCCCTCGATATGATGCTTCATGTCCCCTAGGAGCAGTCACTTTTCTCTTATTACACTGATCACAGCTGTTTTCACGCTGATGTGGACTGTACATTCAAGTGAAGTACCATATTAGGCTTAGATCTGGCTTATGCAACAGAAAAGTTAAAATATTGGTGACTTTAAATAAGGTAGATGTTTATTTGTCTCTCATGTAGAGGATATCGGGAAGCAGCAAGTCCAGGCTGATGTGATGGCCTCATGTTCATCAGGATCTAGACTCTTCCCCTCCATCTAGACTGCTTCACCTTCCATCCTGCCGTGTGATTCTAACTTCATGGTCACTACATGGTACAAGATGGCTTCTGGAACTCCCACCATTACATCGCCATCCCAGAAAGAGCGAAGAGGAAGGGGGGAAGGACAAAAAAAATATCTAGTCTCCCTGTGGAGTCATCAGCTTCCTTTTGTCAGTCTTCTCACAGACCCTAAGCAACACTTCACTTTACACCTCTCTGGTCAGGACTTGGTCACGTGGTCATACCTTGTGCTGTACAGGAGACTGGGAAGTACATTAAGTTTATTAACCGGCTTCATTGAGTAAAGTCTGTCTGAGGAAGAAGGGGAGAGTGGCCACTGGGAGGCAGCTTGTAGCCTCTGCCACATACTCCTTCCCTAAAAGGGACGTTGGGGTTGTCTCTTCTTGGAGAGGAAGAGAACTCAGAACTCTCTTGCAGTCTCTTTGTTTCTTTGACTAGAAAGCATTTTTCTCATTGCTATTAAAATGTCATCACGATGCCCATCTTCCCCTCACAAAATAGATGTAGCTGATTAATGCTTTCTCTTGGATAGAAGCTTCTTTTTCCCCAGTCACTTCATGACTTCGTGACCAATTCCTTTTTTACTGGCTCAACAGTGAACATTGAACCCACTGAATCATTCAATTATGACCTTCAATATTGATTCTATAAGGGAAACTGAGCTGGTGCTGAATGGCCTATCCAAGTCTCTGGAGCACCATCTTGCCCCTCAACATTCAAGTCACTCTTCCCGATTACCCTGATGTTCATTCAGGTGAAGTCACAGTTAAGGATTCTTCCCTCAGCTCTAGCTCTTGCTGGTGTGTGTGTGGGTGTGTGTGTGTTTAAATCAACAATGACAATTATTAATTTTTGAATCACTTAATTTTATACTTTTTATACTTAGGATTTAAAAAACATTTTTAGAACAATGTTTTTTGGACAAAGCTTAAAATTGAAAAGTTATAAGGGGCTCTATAATGAAAAAGTAAGTCTTTTTCACTTCTCTGCCTCCTAGCTTACTTGGTTACTCTCTCCAGAGACAAATAGTATTTTCTATTTGCACATTCTTATGTATCTTGTATATTCTTCCAGCCATAGTATAATATATACCATGCTTTTAGACTTTTTTCCTCTAGGCAGTTGGGACCATTAACACTTAGTTTCCAAACTGTGCTCTGAGGCACCCAAGGGTGCTACAGTGAACTCACAGGTGCACCACAGGGTATTTTAACACTTCAAGGGAACAGCAGTGATACTTGAACATTGCATGAAGTATTAGCATGGCGTAGTTTTACTATCGGAGAATCCTAAATTCCTTTCAGTGACTTCACCTCTTTGTGGAGCAGGTTTTTTGGTGGTTTCTATGGTAAAAGGCAGGTACCATGTGAAAAATAAATGTGGAACGGGACATGAGGGAGGCTGTGTTCCTTTTGATTCAGAAAGAAGCTGTGCAGTGTCCAACAGGGGCACACATCCCGTTAGCAAGGGATTGTGGTGATTTAAGAGTGAAATAAAACATTTCTGCCTTTCCATTTATGTATATTATTTTTTTCAAATGGTTACTAAGTCATTAGAACATAAATACTTATTAAGTTGTTTGGACCCAACAGAGCTATTGGGCATTTCTTTTGGCTTAGGGCCGCTGTGCACTGAGGAAGTGAGTAGCTCTGTGTCAATGTTTTTAAGCTAGAGAGGGACACTGTTAGGTTATCTTTTAAAGGATAACTTACACCGATAGGGGAGATTGTGAATTTTTAGACTCAGCTAATACAAAACTTACTGTTTTACGAGATGGAAGGAGAGAAAGGGGGTGGATATTAGGGAGTCCAGGATCTTCAAAGAAATACCCCAGGACTCATGATGTGGTTCTGGCCTAATCTTACATATTTTTTACAGTCAAGCTACAAATGTGTATAGATGTGTAAATAACTGCTAAGGCATTTAGTGCAGATCTTTGGTATGTCATTAAAACAGTGTTAAATACTCACATTTTTATTGGCTTCCCCACCTTCCCAACAACTTTCAGAAATAGGAGTAAAGGAGTCAAGTTCTTTTGTGTCTGAAGTCTCGGACATTGAAGAACCACCACTAAAACTCAGAGAGCTTAAATTTCCACTTTTTTGGTTTTAGCCCTAGCATTCATACTTGATGAGAAATGGGTTGAAAACAGAGCATTTGTGGAAAGTTCTAGGAATGGGCCTGTTCAGGAAACTCAGCTGTATATATAAGGGCCAGAAGGTTCTAGTAAACTCCATTTTGCCACTTCCCTCTGAAGTAGGTCCCAGACCAGGGTCTGTGTTCAAGGAGGTTTGCCCCATACCTTCTTGTGAGGGTAAATTTCACGGCACTAGATCAGCCAGACTTCTCTCACCTTGAGCACACAGATTAGTCAATCTGGTCAGGCCGGGGAGAACTCTGAGCTGGGTGTCCGAGTCCTGGTTTGATTTAAGGGTCTTCCATGGTGCTGCTTCTCAGCTTAAGTGAGATGCTTCTTGGAAATGGCTGTGGTACCAGCCACTTCTCCCAGGGATCTGAGAGGATCACTGAAGTTGAATTGGGAAGAGATTATTAAAAACATTTTTTTTTAATTTAGAAAAAGAGTCCATTCAGGTATTGCAAGTTAATAGCCATAGTGGAAAGTAGCTGCTGGGAGAGGTTGGGAGGTCCTAGTCCTACTGGTCCCTAGGGTATAATTTCTCTGTAGGTTCCTCAACTAGATATTTTTGGGGTGGTAAGACTCTAATTAGGGAAATTTAGAACTTACAGATTTATACTTAGGATTGTGGGGTCATATATATTTAGGAGAAATCTTAGATTTGTCCCTTAAAACCAGAGTGTAACTTACTTCTGTGACTTTTCCTTAATTTGGATAAAGATGTTTGGGAAGGATCACGGTCCCCTTCTATCCCATTGAATTAAAAATAAAAATAAAAGCAACTATAGATGGAGTATAAAGAAGCCCAAAAAAGTTCTTGCTTTTTTACACAACAGCAGTTGTGCTTATTTTTAAGCACATACCCGTTACCAATTAAAAAACCCCCAAACCCACAACCACCCTTTGGAGACTCCTGCTTTGCCGTTGTCCCTAGCATATTGGGGCTTTTAAGTTCCTGAAGTCTCCTTTCATTGATACTTAGTGCGTGAGTGGTGTGTGCTGGGTACTGTGCAGGGGCTGGGCATATGCAAGGTGAACAAGATCTGTTTCCTGCACTGACAGTTTACAGTCTAGAAGACTTTGAAGTTCATATGTTCTCCATCCTGAGATCACAGAGCAGGATCCCTGGGACGAGCCAAAGGGAGGGGAGGGCACTTGTGATTATGTTGGTTGTCAGGAGTGTAGGGAAGGGGGTGATGGTGATGATGGTGGCCGCTCTCTGTGGAGCCCCAACACCTGCCAGATCCTATACCAGATGCCTTAAAACCTTATCTTGTCTAATCCTCGCAGCAATCTTGTGGGGGCAGATATTATTCATAGCGTGCTCCTGAGGAAAATAAACTCGGAAAGACCTTGCCCAGGGTTACATAGTAAATGACAGAGCGGGATTTTTTTAGACATAGTTTATCATTGTGTCTGGCCAGGTAAGACTTGACTTAGTATTAAGTGAGTGTGTTTTCTGTGGACAAGAGAAGCTTAGATAATATGTAATATGAGCCGAATCTGTACACAAAAACAAAAGAGTTGTACTTCCATTCCTTAAACTTGTTATAAAAGATATAATAAAAATTTAAGAATAGAAAAATGCTCACACACTCACTGTTTTCATTTGTTCGGATTTCCTTCTATTTCTCGTCTATGAGCATAACTTTTACAAAGTTGTCTTTACAGTGAAGGTGAATTTTGTATTTTTAACATTGACGTAGCATAAATATTTCCATGTTTCTACATAGTCTAAATAAGTATCATTTAAATAATACTCTACTGGGTTGAACACCATTCTCATTGAACATTTAGGTTCTGATTTTTAAAATTATAGGTATTGGGGCATTCAAATTTTTATGACATATAGAATGTCTGTCTTTATTTGAACCATTTCCTTTAAGTAAATGCCTTTTGTTACTTTTTTAAAAAATTGAAGATCTAATTGCTTTTATTATATGACTCATGAATTGGGCAGCCTCCCATCTAGCAAATAACGCTTTTAACGACTTCTTAAACTCTTAGAATCATCTTTAACATTGCCTTTTGTCAAACTGACCTATTATGCTATCTAATAATGTTGGCTATTTATTTTGGCATTTCTGATTGTTATTATTTGGAATCTTTTATTAAATTGTTGAGACTGTGTTTTCCCTGTATCTCATTTTCCACTGTCTCCTTTTGAGAATTCAGGAGCAGAACTGTACACAAAAAGATACTAGGTTTTTGGTTGGAGGCAAACAACAAGGTAATAACAGAACGTAGATCCTTTGGTTCTCAGGTGGTTGCTTCATCTAGGAAAATAACTTTTGTCTGTCTACAGACCTGTGTTTGTGTACCTGTTTATGTGTGATGTGAGTGGAACATGGCTCAATAGCTCCTTGTCACCATAGTTCCAAACATCTAAATATACAAACCTGATCTGGAATGCTGGCATCCATGTGAATGTAAGGCTGACATGTCCATGTAAATATTGTGACAAGACATTTCCTTGAGCCTTCACTTAACCTTCACCAGAGATTAGCCAAGCAAACAGGTGATGACTTGATACATAGCAGGCTAGAGGAGCTCAGTTTTCTTACTGAAAATTCTGCACAGCCTGAGGACAACAGGACTACTTATATTATGGGGTTTCCCCCTCTGATTTACGATACAATATCTTAATAACTCCTAGAGGGGGATGGGGAGAGAGAGACAGAGACAGAGAGAGGGAGACTGAGATTTTGTTTTTAAATAGTAGCTATCACTTGTTGACTACCTATTATGTTCCAGGTCTCTTGTCCACAATTTCTTATTTATTCCTCGTATAAGCTTTGTGAGATAAGAGATATTATCTCCATTCTGCAAATGGGGAAACTAAGGATTAGAGACTTTGTGACTTGCTCAAAGTTACATTAAATTTTGGAGCTGGAATTGAACCTTGGTTTATGTATGCTGAAACCCCGTACTTTCTTCCATATTACAGTGTTGTGAAAAACATTCCAGTCCATTTCTTATGCAGTCAGGAGCCAGGTGCCCAACAGATCAGAATGAACCATTTACTCCTTTAAAAGTCTTTACAAATTGAATATCTAGCACATGTGTCTATTTTAATTGTAAAGCTGTGTGATCAGTCTCAGTCTTTATACATCTGTCACTTATTAATAAGTATTCATAACTTAGGAAAGATAGTAGGCCTTTTACTCCTGGTTTGGGGCAGACGGATGGTCGTCAGAGGAGGGAATCGTAAATGTCATGCTCTTGGTTTGTCATTCCTGTGGATCTCTGGCTTTCGCAGTGAGTCCTGCCTTGGTGTAGAATGTTCTCACTTCACTTCTTGTTCTTTGTTTTTGTTTTTTCCTCAGATCTAGATACTGATGACGATTTAAATAGCGACGATTATGAATATGAAGACGAAGCCAAACTTGTTATATTCCCAGACCACTATGAAATAGCACTACCAAATATTGAGGAGTTACCAGCCCTGGTCAGTGAGTGTGCACGGCTGCTAGCTAGATGCGCGTGACTCTCTGTGTCAGGTGTGTGTGCGTGTGTGGTGTGTGTGCACTCGGGGGGTGGGGAAGGCAGGTTGAATGAGAGGAGGAGAAGAACGAGAACGAACATGAGCATATTGCTTCTTCTCTGTGAAAGGGTCTTGCAGGGTGAGGTTTTAGTAGAGTTCGGCCAGATACCCTCTCCTGCGCGTTTTTTTCCATTGCTGTGTGGGCCTCTAAGTATATAAACATTGGGCTGGTCTCTCCCCTGTGGCCTGGCCTCCCCCACTTCCCCATGGTGGGCTACCCCCTCCCCCACGGTGGGCTGGCCTCCCCTCGGTGGGCTGGCTTCTTGCCCCTTGTAACTCACAGTCTGTCGCTTAGATTTTCACACTGTGCCCCTGAGATGTACAGGGGCTGTTGGAGAGGGGTGTCTTCTGATCAGAGGAATGGCTATATTTTTATCTCTTCTGCATATTAGCCTTCCACGTGAGATTTTGTTTGGGAAAAATAAGGATTTCTCTGCCGAAGCGACAGCAACACGGTTATAAAAATAACTAAACGTTTACAGATCACAGGTCTGCAGGAGCTCCGTGGTAATGTGAGACTCCTTGAAAGTTTTGTTCCTCATGAAGACTAAAACTACTTTCTAGGTTTTAGCGTTTAGATTTAGTGGTGAATTTTTTTTTTCTCTTCCCTTCCCTTGATTTTCGTGGAGCAACATTCACCTTCCTGAATGACATGAAGCTGGGGGTGGCAAGGGAGGTGAGGAAGCCACGTTCTGTTGTACTTTGATCCCGTAAGGAGGCGCGGAGCTCCTATAAGGACCCAAGCATTTTCCCTGTTCTTTCCTCCTGTCCTGTATTGTCTCTCCCACCCCATCCTTCTCTCCTTTGTTCTTTTCCCTTTCTTTTCCTCTTTCCCACTCTGTGCACACCCTGACTTCTCAGAGCCTGGCCCCCGGGAGCAGGAGGGTCAGGGTCCATGGAGTTTAGACGTGCTAGCTCTCTTCTTCCCTCCCCGCACTCCCCCAGAACAAAAGCCAGGTGTTTAGGTCTGGGAATCCTCAGGACATTGTGTGACTTTGTATCTACAGCCACCTGCTCACTTGCTTCTGCCAGGAGGGGGGGTGTGTTTGTGCTTGGGGTTCCCATGTCATTAGAGACCAGGTTTCTATCATTCAACCTCTTTTGCCCCTGACCTACTTTCTACCTAAATATAAGACCATAGAAATGAAAATGTTGTGTATTTAGCTACTGTAGCTCTTTCCTCTAATTATTATACGTGACATATCCTTTTTTAGTGCTAAGTGCACAGTGTTTAGCAGTGCATAGAGAATTAAATTACCTCTCCTTTCTCCAGTTCCCTGTGTTGACTCATGTGGCCGTTACCAAGGATAAAATGTAGGAGTGGGCAAAATGGTCTTACCTCGTCCCATTACCTGAAATTATATACTAAAGCTTGTATCTCCATGATACTGAGAGTTCTTGCTGCCTGCCCTTGTTTAATATAACTCTTACGTCTGCTGTCAGAAAAGAAATAAAGAAGCACACTGTGAATAAATGTCACGAGAAATGATTTTTCTCTCACTCACTTATGAAGGAGAAGCCTTTATGTGAAAAAGTTAATGGAGCCTTTAAGTGGTTTTTAATTATTCCTATATTCAGAATATAATTCAAAGTGTGAATGCTTTTATTTAAATAAAAGTGAAGAGTCATAGAAATCTGAATCCCTCAATATATGTTATAATTTTTAATACGGTCTTTTAGCATCAAGAAATACATAAAAATTTTCTAAAGAAGGAGAGGGAGAATTATTTGAAAGTTGGGGTGGAGAAATTGAAGGAAAAGCTTGGGTTTATCTGATGGTAACTGATAGGATTTATTTATGTATCAGGTGCTAGTTCCTATCTTTTCATGCTTCTGCTACATTTTTTGGTGTTTGATATTCTCGTTTTAAGCTTTGAAAGATTTTATTTATTTATTTATTTATTTACTTATTTATTTATCTGAGAGAGAGTGAGTGAGCAAGTGTGTGTGTGTGTGTGAGAGAGAGCGAGATAGAGACTGAGCAGGGGGAGAGGGAGAAGCAGACTCTCCATTGAGCAGGGAGCGCGACCTGGGGCTTAATCCCAGGACCCTGGGATTATGACCTGAGCCGAAGGGAGACTCTTTTTTTAAGCTTTTAAATAACAAAAATTATTGAGCTGAAAATCACCCAACCAGATGACTCTTCCTTCATCTTTTGAGCTTCTCAGCTCAGAAAAAATTCTGTTTCAGATAAGAACTCTGTGGATTCTACCAGAAAGTTAAACCACCTCTCAGTGATGTGGAGTTTGAAGAGACATAGCATTTGGAGCTCAGTAGGGATCTTATAGCCTGAAATGCAATGGCTCATTTTAGACATCAGGAACTCAAGCAATGGTGTGCTTGTAAATATTTAGCAACCAGCTCCCTGGGGGAAAGGCCTGCTTTGTAGTGTTTGATGATTTCCGTGGTGTAAATATTCCCACCGTGGCTGATTTCAGACTAACAGATGTCTCGAAAGCAGTGTTGAAAAGAGAGTCTACAGTAGCATACCATTATGTAGAATTCCCGCCAGTCACATAACGTAAATGTAAATAACCTCAAGAGCACACAGAAACTCGTAAGATATAGTAGAACAGGAAGTGAAGAGTTTTGAGTGTTTGTTACTTTTTTTTTTTTTTTTTAAAGATTTTATTTATTTATTTGACAGAGAGACACAGCGAGAGAGGGAACACAAGCAGGGGGAGTGGGAGAGGGAGAAGCAGGCTTCCCGCGGAGCAGGGAGCCCGATGCGGGGCTCGATCCCAGGACCCTGGGATCCTGACCTGAGCCGAAGGCAGACGCTTAACGACTGAGCCACCCAGGCGCCCCGAGTGTTTGTTACTTTTTAAAAATATATTTTACTTGATTGTAAGTTTTTATAATTTAATTTTCAGTAATGGCCGTGTTTAACAACCATCTTGCAGAATTTCTTAAAATTCAACAATCAATTCTGTGAGCCAGTTTGAGTCAGTTCCAGAACACTACTGAATTTGAGGCCTAGGAGGCCTGGGATGGAGCCAAGACTAGTACCAAGTTTTTTTTTCTCTTCACTCTAGACAACAAATCCAGGGAAAGGCAATTCATGGCATAATTATAGGATAATAGATCCTGATCTTCAGCTATGATCCATATGAAGGGCCGCTAAGTGATTTCAGATGATACTCTGAAAACACTAGATCAGTATTTCGTAGTGGCCCAGAAATTTGAGGAAATTTTGTTGAGTGTCACCAAGAAGTATATTCAAAGAAAAGAGAGAATATTGTATTCAAATCTTGATCAACATTATTGTGCACTGTGGAGAAGATTCAGAGGAGGACAGAGGAGGGACTGAGATAGTCATTGAAGCAACCAGGAGATTGTAATAACAGACCAGACTGAAAAGCTTGGGATGTGTAGCTCGAGTGCTAAGGCAGCCGAAACCCGGAGGATCAGGAGGGGGTTTGTGGTGACCTCAACCCTGTTTTCTAGGGGCACTCCTGGAAGGAAGTGGGAGATTAACTTTGATAATTGAAAGGAAAGGCTAATTGTCTAAAAGTGCTTGTGTTGAGAGATGAGTGGGACTATCTCTTTTAAAAGGTTTAAATCTATTTATGGCTGCCTGGCGTGTCATGGAATATAAGCTTTCTGAGGGCAGAGACCTCTTCCTTATTCCTCACTGTGCCTTGCTAAGTGCCATCCATCGGTAGTGCCTTGGAGAGCTTTAAGCTGCAGCAGGAGAGGATGTGATATTCCCAGCAGACCAGTCTGGTTACTGTGCAGAGGAGGGGGCAGGCGTGGGAGAAAGGAACCTGCAAGGAGGCTGCTGTGTGGCCGTCTGGGTGAGCTGTGTTAGTGGCTGGGACCAAGACGAGTGTGACTGAAGTTGAGAAGAGGAAGGTTCAATCAGATTCTGGATGCAGCAGTGAGAGCAATTGCTCATGGGCTGGGTGGGCGGGGGACGGCAGCTGAGGGAGCTTCCTTCATGGTCTCTTAATGAGTTCTAGGGCTACCCAGGGGAAAACACTCTGCATGAAGTTCAGCTAATTGTGCAGGATGTTAGGGATGTAGAATACAAACCTTGGTTTAAAAACTTTTTTAAACCATCCAGTGGCTTTTGTTGTATTCAGAGTTGGGCATCCATTGCCACCATCTCCTTGTGGAATATTCTCATCACCCCTTCACCTGTCATCCCTTTCAGCCTCTGGCAATCACTCATCTACTTTCTGTCTCGATGGATTTGCCTATTCTGGACATTTCATATAAATGGAATCATACATTATACATAGTTCTCTTGTGGCTGGTCTTTTTTACTTAGCGTGTATTTATTTTCAAGGTTCATTCATGTTGTGGCATGTATCAGGACTTCCTTCCTTTTTATTGCTGAATAACATTTCATTGTGTGGACATAAGACATTTTATTTATCCATTTGTCATTAATGGGCATCGGGGTTGTTTCTGCTTTTTGGCTATTCTAAATAATGTTCTGTGAACATCTGTATGGAAGTTTTTGCATGGGCACATATTTTCATTTTTCTTGGATATATACCTAGGAGTCGAATTGCTAGGTTATACATGCGGTAACTCAGTTTAACCATTTGTGGAACTGCCAAACTGTTTGCCAAAGTGGCTGCCCCATTTTACATTCCCACCAGAATATGTTTTTTTTTTTTTTTTAGATTTTATTTATTTATTTGACAGAGAGAGACACACAGAGAGTGGGAACACAAGCAGGGGGAGTGGGAGAGGGAGAAGCAGGCTTCCCGCTGAGCAGGGAGCCCGATGGGGGGCTCGATCCCAGGACCCTGGGATCATGACCTGAGCCGAAGGCAGTTGCTTAACGACTGAGCCACCCAGGCGCCCCGCACCAGAATATGTTTTTAAAGACAGCTAGAAATAGTTGTTATAGCATTAAGCAAATAGCAAATGTGGTGATATGCATATGTGCCGGATTAATCGGGTTTAGGAGAAAGCAGAGAATTTGCACCCCCTTCCCCTGTGGTCAGTTGGTGCCAAGCTGGACATCACAGATTTGCTCATGATGTTGACTGACCTGGCACAGAGACACCTAGGCATGTCCCCGTCCAGGGTCACATTTGCACCAGATTAAGAAATGGAGCCATGCTGCCTGCATTCCATTCAAATGCCCTTGACCGCATGCCATTGTGTGATGAGTTGAGGATATTGGATATCTGGGTGTATATTTGTTAGGAGGAAAACATACCACTTGGGTAAATCCTAGGCATTCCTGTAGCTAATTTCACTCTTGTAAATCATTCACCGAATACTTTTTACTCTGCTTGCTAAGAAATTGTTAAATCTGACTCATCTGCTTGGGTTTACAGACTGGATTGGGTTCCTTGCTATCTTGTATCATTGTCAATACTGCACACTCTAGGTTAGGGACAAACCCTAGCTAGATTCATGGAGAAAGTGCTGGAATCAGCTAACTAGGATCTTGCTCTTATGGTCACTGCTGTCTGAATTTTCTTGGATCAGGCTGTATTTGTTCACGAACTTTTAAACTTATTTTCTAGAAGTTGCTATTCTCTCAAACTGTTTTTACATATGACATCTGGGTTTGTCTTACAGGTAACAATTGCTTGTGATGCGGTTCTCAGCTCAAAATCTCCATATAGAAAGCAGGACCCAGACACATGGGAAAATGAATTGCCGGTATCCAAATATGCCAATAACCTTACCCAGTTGGACAATGGAGTCAGGATTCCTCCGAGGTGAGTGTCAGGTAGCGAAATGGAACTTTACCCCTTAAAACTGGCTAAAGGAATATTTACATTTCTACCCCTTCTCTGAATTGGCAGTTATATATATTTTTACCAGATGCCTCTGATTAAAACTAAGCTCAAAATTCTTTCTAAAAGTATCTGTACCTTTGTAGAGGCTGAGCATGGCCAGCCCATACCCCTGAGCTCATCCCCACCCCTTGGCTCTCAGTGGCAAGCACCTGCAGTTCTTTGCTTGAGGGCTTTCCCTGCCTGCTGAGGCCAGGCAGGCCTGTGCATGGGACAGTGAGAAATGCCATGGAGTTAATGCTCCCTCCTGTCCTCCTGGAACAGCCCTCAACCAGTGACTGTGGTGTGGGTGGATAAATAGCCTGGACCCTGACCCCTCGAGTGGAGGTCCCCAACTGGACTGAGCCCCAGTTGCCCATGGTGGTCGTCTGCTTGTTGACGTACCTGGACTGGCTTCCTGCCCTTTCCAGTCTTCCTTCCCTCCAGTGCTTCCTGGGATCACCTCCTAAACAAGCCATTTACATTCAAACCTTTGTTTCAGAGTCTGCTTCTAGGGGAACGCAACTTTTACCAGTCTTTGGTTGTCACCTTTGTGGCTGGAATGTTCTTTGGGCTGCATTAGCATCTCCTGTTGGGTCTGTTGTGTGGACAGAGGCAGGTGCTCTAGTCTTGTTCAGCCTGCCTCTGCTGCCTTCCCATTCTGTGTGGTTGTAGGGGAAGGCAGGCGACTTCTGGGCCTCAGTTTCTCCCTTTGATAATGGGGTTGGGGATATTGATTTTGAAGGGTGTTGAATAGAATTAGATGATCAGACTTCTGTAGGGTACTTGGCATGTACCTGACATTTAACCTTCAATGAAATTGACATTCTTTATACTTCATTCAGAACTGCTGCATAGTAGGATTTTGTTTAAGACGAGTTTTACTAGGCGTGTTTAATGCTTTAGAACTTTACATGTTTACGCACATGGGATCCTTCATGTTTTAGACTTATTTGAGCTCTACTGTCCCTCATGTAGGAGTTTGAAGGAAATGACCTCCTCTCCTGACCTCAGGTTCTGTGTTTATTATTTATTTGCCATTTTTTTAAAAGATTATTTGAGAGAGAGCGAGAATGAGAGAGAGGCAGAGGGAGAAGCAGACTCCCCGCTGAGCAGGGAGCCCGATGCGGGGTTTGATCCCAGAACCCTGGGATCATGACCTGAGCCGAAGGCGGACACCTGACCGACTGAGCCACCCAGGCGTCCCACTGTGTCAGTTTTCTAAAGTCAAAGAGCCCTGGTGGAGGCAGGCAGGGTACTGATTGGTCCTGCTGCTCTGGGAGGGGCGACATTAACATTCTGAAGGGAGAAGAGGGGGAAGGAAGTACCGGTTTCCTTTGTTTCACTCACCGTTTCCTGTGACCCCCAGCTTGAGACAGTCCGTTTTCTTGGATGCTAATTTTCTAGCTATGCTTCGTGTTCCAGTGATAGTAACTGCTCTTCACGGACTTTTCAGCGGTTGGAAGTGTGCCAGGTGTGACCTGCGGGAGAACCTCTGGTTGAATCTGACCGATGGCTCCGTGCTGTGTGGGAAGTGGTTCTTCGACAGCTCTGGAGGCAACGGCCACGCGCTGGAGCATTACAGAGACATGGGCTACCCCCTAGCCGTGAAACTGGGAACCATCACTCCTGACGGGGCAGGTGCGTGTGCCCTCACTGACCGTCAGAACTTGCAGTGGCTCCTCTTAGTTGAACCGGTGCCTTCATCCCCAGGGTGGAAGGTGTAGGCTCTGGACACAGCTCAGGTGTGAATCCTGATTCTGCCTCTCGCTGGCAAGTCTTCAGATCCTTCTCAGCTTCAGGTTCCTCATCTTGAGGATGATCGTGGTAGCTCTCTCATGGATCTGTTAATGTGTCTAAAGCATTTAGCCCAGTGCACACAGTAAGGCCTTAATAAAAGTTAGTTGCTACTATTACCTGTTATTACTGTCTTTCTGTATATCTCTTGGCTAAGAGGACAGAGGGGTAGGAACCAGGACTTGTGAAGTGAACAGGGATAATCAAGTTCACCATTAGAACTGTAGAGGGAAGCCCTAGAATTCATTATGGGGGTGAGCATCATTTTAGAAACTAATGGAAACATTAAGGAAAGGGATTTTGAAGGATGTTGTGTGTCAGAGTCCCCGACAGCGATCGGCAGCAAAGGATTAGACTTGGTTCCTACTTGTATTGTCAGCTTCAGAATTGGTTCTCTTTCTTTAAGTTCTCACACCGTATGCTCTCAAATGTTAGTTTTTGGCCACATTTGTACAAAACCTCTACACAAGCCAGGGTGAATCCTACGAATTCCAGAATCTGAAGAGGAAATTCGGGACATGCCGTTGGGTTACAGCACGTCGCTTGCAGGTCTTCGCTATGTTGAATGACTGCTGTACAAGGCAACCGTCATAAGGCTACAGAGGGAAGGGTTTGTAGTATAGGAGTTCTAGTGGGTAAAATTGTAAGGGGAGAATCATTTGAATGTGTCTCCTTTTTTTTTTTTTTTTAAGATTTATTTATTTAGAGACAGCGCGCATGCAAGTGTGAGCGTGTGGATGGGGGGGGTGGGTTGCAGGCAGAGGGAGAAGGAGAGAGAATCCCAAGCAGACTCCGTGCTGAGTGTGGAGCCTGGCACAGGGCTTGATCCCACTACCCTGAGATTACAACCTGAGCGGAAACCAAGAGTCAGATGCCTAACTGACTGCGCCATCCAGGCGCCCTGAATGTGCCTCCTTTCTATGTTGTTTTCTGTAGTGCTTTGATAAAACCAGTTATTAGAAGTCCAGTTGCTAGAACAACCTAAGACTACAATTATTTGTATACATGGCTTTGTTCTAAAATTTCAGTTGTTTGAAGCCAGAGCTATGTCTTACTCATCTTTGGGATCCATATAAAATCTTACACGTGGTAGGCGCAAATACTTTTGTTAAATAGACTGACTGGTATGTATTTAAATAATTAGATTCTATTTAAATGTATGCTAATAATAAAGGCAAGGGTTAATTCTGTTCTGATGTCTTTAATTTTCCAGAAGCCTTTTTTCTAGCATGAAACTTATTTTCAAACTATGATTTAGACTTTTTTCTAATTTTCATCTAAAGCTTTTTTCCTTTCAACTTGAGGAAGGAACATTTTATATTTGCCCCTTGATTATACAAGGAGCAGATATTCAGTGTAACATATTTAGAAAACAGAAAGATTTAGAGAAGTAAATAAAAATCACTAGTAATATCATTTGACAAATCACTTCTAACAATTTGGGTATCTCCTTTCAGTTTTGTTTTCTGTTTTAAGGCCTTGATCAATTCTTATACAACCCCTCCAGACTGCCCCTGCCCCACATTTTTACAAAAAAGGAATCACACTGTATAAAGTTCTATTCCTTGTTTTCCTCTGTTTAACATTAAATATATATATATATATATTCCATGTCATTAAATACTCTTCAGTATCCCACGATAGTTCCATAAATCATTTCACTATACTCCTGTTATTTGTTATAATTTTTTTGCTATTCTGATGAGCATCCTTGTATATATGGAAATCTTTGGATGTTTGTCTGATGATATATTTAGGATAAATTCTTATGAACAAAGGGTGGAACCTTTAAAATTTTCAGTTGCCGAATTTCTCTTTTAAACAGTTACAGTAATTTACATTCCCATTAGCAGTGTATGAGAATACCCATTTCAGCAAATCTTTGACAACTTTGGGTATTCGGCATTTTTAAAAACCTTTGCTAATCTGGTATCTTGTTTTCATTTGCTTTACTAGTGAGGCTGAATATTTTTCATAGTATTTTTGGCCATTTGTAATTCTATTTGTGAATTTCTTAGGTTGATTTTCTAGTGGGCATATGTGTAGGTGTTCCTTATTGGTTTAAAAAAAACTCTTCAGCTGCTAAGACTATTAATTCATTATCTGCCATAGTTAAGTGTTTTTTTTTTTGTTTTGTTTGTAGAGGAGGGAGAACTTTTCCTTATATAATTGAGAGTATTTGAATAAATATTCCTGTTTCGATCATAGAAGGCATAAAACAAACAGCAATGTAGATCCTATAGCCTGTGATGAGAGTTCTTGAATTCATTCACCTGAGATAATGTTCACTTTTTGAAGAAAGATCAGGATTTGATTTCTGCTTGTCTTGTGCAGAGTTGGTTTTAACACAAATGATTATTTTCAGTCTAATTATTATATTAGTTTATGGGATGCATTATTTTATATTAGTTTCTTTTAGGTCTGTTTAATATTTTGCTAGCTGTAACTCATTTATTTTAAAGCCAAATAAGTTAATGTAAACATGCCTAAAGTTTCCCTTAATGTCTGATGATGAGCCTTGTGGACATTGAGGCCTGGGAGTGCAGGGTGCCCTCTGTCTAGGGGCGGGTAGCCACCTCCTGGTGAAGGTAACACTCCCAATGGTCCCATTTCCGTATTTGCTAGGCTCACTGAGGCTAATTCAACGAGCAAGAGAGAAAGTGTTTATTTTTCAGTTTATGGTGAGAACCACAACTACCTGTAAGTGGGATGTTTATGTTGGCTTGACCAGTACATTCCTTTCCTGTGGGGAGCTGACTTATATTTAGAGTATTGCTTAGTGAACATGGAATCCAAGCAGGTTGTGGACTCAACTATTTTATGGTAATGTGATCTGATCATCCCGGTTTCCTTCTCCCCGATAAGGATATACCTGTTCGGTGAGAAACTCCTACTTACCTTGAGGTCGCAACTTAGAATCGGTTCTTCCAACAAGCCTGGACCGCCTAGGCGAGGCCATTGTGGTGGCATGGCTAATAAAAATGGCCCCATATCAAATTCCATTCTGGGTCTCCATGAGTACAGCGACAAACAAACCCAGAAACAGATCACCATACAAACAAACAAATAAGAGCTTTCCTCTGTGGGAGGAGACATTGATTTGGCAAAGCGAGGATGAGGTTCTGGGTGGGAAGGCAGTGAGGAGGGACAGAGACAAGAGAGGGTGTTTCGTTCTTCTATCATGAAACTAGGTTACCTAAAAGAAGCCTCAGTGCCTTGGTGGTTGCAGGAGAAGCTTATGGAGATGCTCACAGCAGCTGTGAAATCCTGCCCCCACTGGCCCCTGCACCAGCTCAGTAGCATCTTAGGGTGCTCTTTCCTGCGTCCACTTCAAATTTTTTTTCTATGATTACATGTCATTTATAAATTCTTCATGCTTGCCAAATTCGAGGATCACAGTTCATTTTTAGATTTCTTGTGTGTTACTCACTCAACTGTTTTTGTCATTGGAGTAAAAAAAATAACTGTCGTGTCTGACCAAATCATGTCACATGTTTGGAGCAGTTAATGACTGGAGGGAGGAAACATTAATTTCTCAATATGGCATGAGCTTAAAAAATTAAAAATTATAGAGTGCTTTGTGATTTTCACTTATTTCAAAATCCTAGGCCAATGCCAACTGTTCAGGTCTGGCAACTTTGTTATTTTCTAATAAAGCTCAAATAATTAGAGGCTTAGAGTCTTAAGTCTTCAAAACTATTTCACTAGTTAATAATAACCAAAGTTAAAGTGCCTAGGGAATGTCATTTTCACCTTCAGCCAGTATTTGAGTGGTATTTTTCTTGTCACTTGCCATAGATTTAAAAATATTATTTATGTGTTTGTTTCAAGTTGTTAAAGATTTTTGTTCGTGTTTTTAGCATTTAAACTTTTGGGGAAGTTTTTCTTGATTGGGCTGGGGATTTTGTCTTGTGTTTTTGCTTTTGAGAGCATTGAATTATACTAAAGAAAGAATATAAAGGAAGGCTGCCTATCTACAAGTTAAAATGGGCCCGTAGAGGAAGAGGGATAGGAGAGAAAGCTATACAACATCTAACCCATTAATAATGGGAAGACTGACTTCCTTTGGTAGCAGTGAGTCTCCACATATCTGGGTTTTGGTCAGAAGATCACCGTAGCGTGTGTGTGTGTGTGTGTGTGTGTATTTTTTTCCTCCTGGTGATGTTCCAAAGAAGAGGAAAATCCTTGGACAATCTCTTTTACTGTCCTAAAGAATGCTATCCTTTTTATTCTTTTTAAAAATTTACTTATTTTATTTTAAAAAAATTTTTTAAAAAGATTTTATTTATTTAGTTGGGAGAGAGAGAGTGAGAGAGAGAGAGAGAGAGAGAGAGCAGGAGCAGGGGTAGGGGCAGAGGGAGAGGGAGAAGTAGACTCCCCGCTGAGCAGGGAGCCTGATGTGGGGCTCGATCCCAAGACCCTGAGATCATGACCCGGGCCAAAGGCAGACACTTAACTGACTGAGCCACCCAGGCGCCCTTATTTATTTATTTTAGAGAGAGAGAGAGAGAACATGAGTGGGAGGGGCAGAGGAAGAGAGAATCTCAGCAGACTCCACACCCAGCGTGGAGCCCAACATGGGGCCCAATCCCACCACCCAAGATCATGACCTGAGCCAAAACCAAGAGTAGGACGCTCAACTGACTGAGCCACCCATGAACCCCTACTATCTTGATATCTATTTTCCTTGTAATAGATTTTGTTTTTCCAATTTAAGAGTGAAGAAATTGTGGTTTTTGACTCTCCCTTCCTATTAAGGGCCTAGGATGGTGCTTCACCAAGTCTCTGAGTCTCCTGAGAGATATAAAGAGATAGTCTGGTGTAGAGGAAAAAGGACTGGGTGAAGGGTCAGGATACATGGGTTCTGGGCTACCTGTGGGGTTTGAGGCAAATGATTTAACCTTATGAGCCTCTTTTCCTCATCTGCAAAATGGGCCTGAAGATATCTGTCCCCTCTCCCACACTGCACTGCTGTGTGAGGACACACAAGGCAGTGGTTTTGATAGCTTTTGGGGGGATTTGCCAAGAAGGCCAAGATACCAATCTCTCAGGCCCTGGGACCAGTGGGCTGGGCCTGGGGGTGGCTAGAACCTCCTGAGTTACCTGGCTGGGCCATGAGCATCCTCATTTGCTGTGAGTGCTACGGGGTGGTGGACTGAACATTCTTCACTAAGTCCCTCACCAGCTCTGTGGGGTGTGGACACTAATGTTAGAAAGAAGGGATGAAGGGGCAGGTGGGAGGTGGACGTTGGTGAGCTGGTAGGTCTGAGACTGTAGAGGATTCTACAGCAGAAGTTAGTTTTGTCTTGGACCTAACACCTTACACCAGCCATTCAGCTGCTCCCGAGGGCCTGTGTGTCCCCTCTGTTCCCTCATAGGTTCCCCTGCCACGGCAGGTGTTGCCACTCTGTCCTCCCTCACCCTTCCCTCCTCCTGCACAGTTGTTATGCCAGTGCGGTTTTGGTTAGAAAATCAGTTGTTAGGCATTTACACTCATCTAATTTCAACTATTTTAACTTTAGACACTGCTCTTTAAATTTTTTTTGTCTCAGAAAACCTTTTTAAAAATTAACCTTCTGAAATGTCAAAAATTGATATATGGGTATAATTACAAAATAGACCTATTAATTATGTTTGTTGTTGATCATCTGTCTTTTCTCCAATTGAGTGTGTAACTCACAGGAGGTTTCTATTGGCTTTATTCACCCATGTATCCCAAGCCTGGCGCATAGTGGGAGCTCAATAGATATATGTTGAATACTGAATGACTTGATTAAAGATCTCATTCCTTGTTTTCTCTTCACCCTGTAGATGTTTATTCTTTTCAAGAAGAGGAACCTGTTTTGGATCCTCATTTGGCCAAGCACTTAGCGCATTTTGGAATTGATATGCTTCATATGCATGGGGTAAGAAGGTCCACTTTGTTTGTATTCCTACCTTGCAGGGAGGGAACCCTTTGGTTTCTTTAATATGTAATTGCTGTAACGGGAATCTTACTTTTATAGGTTTTAGGTTTTAATGTTTGCATTTACTTCTTGAATTTAATTAATTAACATTTTCTTTTGGTTACCAGCTTACATTTTTTTTTAATGTTATAATAAAAATGGTACCTCATCAAGTACCATTTGTTTTAGTTGGAATTTACTTGTAAAATTTCTGTATCCTTTGGTGGAGAGTTGCATGAATCACTCCTTGTTCACTGAAGCGAGAAAGTATGGGAAGATGACCTTTAAAATTATCTGTGACCGACATCACTTTAATTAATTTCAGGAAGGGAAGCAGAGCTCGGGGGTGGAAAGAATAAGCCAACATATTGTTGTTGATGGGAAGAGCTTTGCTTCATTTAATATTGTGTTTTCAAGCTGATATCATGACTATGTAACGTCCGTGCCTGTGAGGAGCTGCTTCAGTGTGCGCGCTCCGCTTGGACCCTTCCCTCCCAGCCTGTCTCCCTCTCCTCGGGCTCTCCTCCCCTCCGTCTCCTTGTCCTCACTCACGTCACCCTTCAAGGCACTTCCAAGGCCCATGATTTTCCTTCACTTTCCTCTCCAGCGGCCTTGCCTTTCTGTTTGCTGGGTTGCACTGGAAAATACAGTTTTTACTGTATTTTACAGTATACTCTACTAACTTCTTTCTTTCCGTTCCTATTTGTCTTTCTTCCTCCTATCTCCTTTCCCCTTCATCTCTCTCTTTCATATTTAAACCTTTTAAGTGTGTGTATTTACTGTGGAAAGACATACATAACATAAAATTTACCATTTTACTATTTTTAAGTGTGCGGTTCTGTGGCATTAAATACATTGACATTTTTGTGCAGCATCGCCAAGTCAGTCCCTTTAATTAGGTGATTTTTCTGCTTATCTTGGGGAACAAAGGGGCAGAAACATTCATTGCTGTTAGAAATAATTCTTGGGACATGGGCTTTGGGTGATAATTACAACTAAAGTTGGTTTCCTTCAATGACTTTGCCCCAGACAGAGAACGGGCTTCGGGACAATGACATCAAGCCTCGGGTCAGCGAGTGGGAAGTGATCCAGGAGACGGGGACGAAGCTGAAGCCCATGTATGGCCCCGGGTACACGGGTCTCAAGAATCTGGGCAACAGCTGCTACCTGAGTTCCGTCATGCAGGCCATCTTCAGCATCCCAGAGTTCCAGAGAGCGTAAGTGTCCCCCCGCGGAGCTGGGTGCACAGCGCTGTCCTTTGTCCGCCCCCGGATGTGCAGGGGAAGCTCGTCTTCATCAGCTGCAGGACATGCCACCGCATCCGCGTGGTGTGACTTCTTGCACTGAAGCTGGGTGAGAACACTTGTTGAGTGTTATGGGAATCAGGTGAGATTAGGAGAGCTTTGTAACTGAGAAACTTACCGGGGCTTGTCGTATTAATAATGGCTTCCGTTTTTAGACCTTCAATCCCCCTCTATGCCAAGAAAATATTAATCATCCATCTTCACAGCACGCCTGCCACATTCCTTCTATAGATACGCTAGGAGAGATTCAGTGATTGGTTTGGTCAGTGTTGCCCTCCTGGTGAGTGGAGCTTCTCAGAGGATTTAAACTTTGTGTTATTCACTACTCAAAATGTGGTTCACGGACTGGTGCTGGTCCTTGGACTGCTGGGTATGGATGTGTGATAACTATGGAAACGGAGAGGGAGCATGTGGAAATTTTTGTAGCAAGTCGACATTGTCATGCTTTATAAGTGGCATTTCATTTTTCGAATTACTTTTATTATATATCTTAAAGGAGTCATCTGTATGAGTTGAAATAAACAGAAAAGCTGGCCCTTCGCCACAGATAATTGGGAGGCACTGATGGAGGATTTTTCCTAAGTGTGTGTGTATGAGGCTGCCTCCTTCCTCCCACATGGAGGGCAGAGCGGCTATGTCTGTGGCCCTTCTCTTCTCTGGGCTGGGCTTAGAGGGGGGCTGCACAGACCGGGACCGAGGCTGGTGCACTTGTGGGCAGCCACAGCCTAAAGTTCAGAAAATTATCTCTAGTGTATTCCAGAGCGGGTTGGTTTCCACCACGGTTCAAGTACAGAAGAGGACACGCACTGACCCACAGATGAAGGGGCAGACAGCATGCTAGGAATAGTCCAGGGCAATTTTTTAGCCCTGTGGAGTTGAAATGCTAATGGCTTTCATGGTAGCTAATCAAAAGTATATCAGATACCCTTTTCTTTTCTCTCTTGGTATTTGAAGACTTACTTTTCTTGCTGTTTTCCGGCTTTGGAAATTTATGGCCAGTTTGCATGTCTAGTTTTCATTTTCTCATCCAGCCAATGAAGAGTGGGTTCTGCTCTGCTCAGCAGGGTGCTGGGTGGGGAGGGGGGTTCAGTGGTGAACAAAAGGACGTGGTGCCTGGCTCCACTTGAGAAAACAGACAGTGAATAAATGATCAGAAGAACAACTGCATGGTTATAAACATGGTAAGTTCCATGAAGGAAAAGGGGAAGAGATGGTCAGGGAGGATTTCTTTGAAGAGAGGGCACACAAAGGGACACACACCTTGACTGATATGCAGGAGGACTGGGGACAGAGGGTTTTGGACAGAGAAAGAGCAAGTTTGAAGCTCTGAGATGGGAGCACTTTTTCAAAGGTATGCCTCACACATCATATTTTTTTTTTAAGATTTTATTTATTTGGGGGGAGGGAGCACAAGCGGGGGGAGCAGCAGAGGGAGAGGGAGAAGCAGGCTTCCCGCTGAGCAGGGAGGCCAATGTGGGGCTCGATCCCAGGACCCTGGGATCATGACCTGAGCTGAAGGCACACGTTTAACCAACTGAGCTACTTAGATGCCCGACACATTGTATTATTTCTATAAATTTTTGCCCATGTCTCATACTTGTATTATTATTTGATTGGGGAACAGTGTAACTTCATCTTACCTTTCTCATGGTCCCTGATTTAAAAAAAAATATTGAAGGAAAGGCCTTGCGGTAGATGTTGTATAATTACTATTTCTTTTAAACTAGAATGGAGGGAACTTGTGTTCTTTGGTTACAAAACCCAACAACTGTTTTGGTGACTTACAGTCTATAGGTTTTGAAAATGCTCTCTATCCTCCAAAGTTTGACGAACAGTCATATTTCTGAATTTTTTTCTCTAGTGAAAAAAGGTACCTCACGTCTGTGTTTTGGAATTAAGATTCACATATCTCCCCTTAGTGTTGTTTCAAGAGTCTCAGAATTGTATATTACTGAATATTTAATATTCTATTTTCTAAACATTTACTGTGTATATTACTACATGAGCAACCTACTCATAATACTTGTCCTCAGTCTGTTCGTTCTTTTACCAAACATCACTTGGTTGAAATACTTGCTCTTCAAACTCCTTTCTCCCCAGCAGGACTAACTCTCAGTGGAGTTGCGTCCAGGAGCAATGTCTCCATTTTGTAAGTAGAAAGAGTGACTCATGGAGAGATTAAATGGCTTACGCACAACCAGAGTGTAATTCGGAAATGTCAGCCTGACTCCGTGATACCCTGCCTGCTACTAGAACCCGGTTTACATTTCAGAATAATTCTGATGCTGATCAAATCGAAATAAATGGTGTATAAATTGAATGAGAGCTAAGATGGATTGTCAGATAGCAAAACTACTTTTTTGAGAACCACTAGACTGCAAACTGAAGTTACAATACGTATTTTAAAAAAGTATCTAGCATTACTTCTGCGTTTTAATTTAACTTTGTTGTAATGAAGGATATTCCTCATCATTTAGAAAAGTAATAGAAATTACTAGCAAAATGGACTTTCCTGACATCAAAGATATACCACCTTTAATTTTTCATTTTTCTCTACCAATCTTGCCTGAAAGCATAAGCCTCACTAATGTTCATCTTCCCAGTGAGGTTTTCTTATCTGGTCAGCTTTTGAAATACGATAAAGACTGGCTTGTAAGAGAGCTAATGAGTTCATCATGTTGTATATTAACAATTCCTCTGTGCAGTCTCTGGCTGCGCATAGTTTGGTTACAAAGTTTGGTTGATCTCTTATTTGGCTCTTGGTCCACTGAAAATTTCTAGATGACATATCCAAAAGCCATTTGAAAGGGGCTGTCCCAGAGAAGTGGGCTCTGTTAATTTTGACAGAAGTACATAATATGGGGTACCAATTCTGAGTTTGTAGATAGCAGGTGCCTGCAGGCATCCGGAAGTAGAGGTCATTGCTAACTACTAGTGTGTTGTGGTTCTCTGCTTGGGCTTTGTTGCAGTAATGCCTTTTCTGTTGGTTTATAGGTAGTCAGTTATGGAAGTTGGTTATATGATTACATTATATGAATGTATTCATTCAACAAATGTTTTTTTAGTGCCTTTTACACATCAGATGCTATTCTAGTGCTGGAAATGCAGTAATTTAGAAAATGTATCTGCCTTCATGGAGATTATACTCCAGTATATAATCTCTAGAGAGATAATCAACAAGGAGATAAATTATAAAATTGCAAATACTGTTGCATGCCAAGAAGAAAGTCAGCCAGGATCAGGTGATGGGGAATTAGGAGAGGTGGGGAGGTGCCTTTTAAACAGATCTGAGATGGAGCAAAGGTCTGTGGAGAGAACATTCTGGGAAAGAGACAGCAGATGGCATGACCTTGAAGCAGGTGTGAGCTTGGTATGTCCTGGCAAAGAAGGGCACGTGGTTGGGGTGCTGTGGGCTAGGGAGAGGGATGGGAATGAGGTCAGAGAAGTGGGCAGAGCAGGGTGCATGAAGTGCCAGGGAAAGGGATCTGCTTCTGGATTCTTCTCTCTAGAGCTTTCATGCTCAGAGAGTCAAAGCCTGAAGATGGAAAGATGAACAGCACAAAGCAGAGGGTATGAAATAGGAAATGAACTTAAGAAGTGAAAGGAATGATTGTACATTGAGGTTAGAGATGGGTGGTGGAAGTTGGCCCTGCTCTGTCAAGGTAAACTGGTCAGAAGGAGGGGCTGGGGCCTGCTCAAGGGAGCACGGGCTGGGCAGAGTGGTTCAGAGCAGGGCTTTGGAGCCAGGCTCCCTGGGTGCACTCTGGGCTTCATCACTCCTTCCTTGGGTAACTTTGGAAGCATCCTGATTTCTCGTCTCTCTAATGGGTAGCCATAACCATCCCTTCCTCATATGGTTGTAATGAAGACCCAACCAGACTATACAGAGAGCCCTCAAGAAGTGGTAGTCGTCACTGCTGTTATCATCAGCATTCATTTTGATACGATTGGCATAATTCCTAGTCTTACCATTTGTTTTTTTATTTTTTATTTTTTATTTTTTATTTGATGGAGAGAGAGAGAGCGAACACAAGCAGGGGGAGTGGCAGGCAGAGGGAGAGGGAGAAGCAGGCTCCCTGCCGAGCAGGGAGCCCGATGTGGGGCTCGATCCCAGGACCCTGGGATCATGACCTGAACCGAAGGCAACTGGTTAACCAACTGAGTCACCCAGGCGCCCCTTACCATTCGTTTTTGAGATGGTAATTGAGATAGCATAAACTGGTGGTTCTTGATTCTGGTTACATGTTATAATCACTTGGGGGGCTTTGAAAAGATTGCAAATCCCAGGCCTCAGTCTCAGGCCTCAATGACATCAGAACATCTGGGGGTAGCTCTGGCTTTGGTGTTTTTCGGAGAAACTCTGTAAGTGATTCTAACCTGCACCCAGGGTGGAGACCCACTGATAGAAACACAAACATTTTAGGGAGGCCCATGAATATGGCTGCAGAGGTAGGATCTCAGGAAAAGTTTTCTTTAGGTGGATGATTTAACTTTGATAGAAAGGCAAGAAGGTCTTTGCTAGGATGGCAGCTTATTTTGTTTCTGTTCTTTCAGTTCCTATGTTTTTATTCTCCCTTCTCATTTTCTAGGTATGTAGGAAATCTTCCAAGAATATTTGACTACTCTCCTTTAGATCCAACACAGGACTTCAACACACAGATGTAAGTGCTGATTGAAAAGTATCTAAAAGTTTTTTAGAGAAGTATCCAGTAAGTGTTCATAATGGTTATTGCTGGGTTGCAGAATTAAAGGCAATTCTCTCTTTTTTAAAATTTTCTGTATTAACAGTGTTCTAAAATGAACACATGTTACTTTTGTTAAGAAGAAAGATATTAATAGTTATTTATAAAGTACTGAGAATGGTCTGAAATGGCATCAGTTATCAAGAAAAATCAAATAAATAAGTTATTTTTGAGTAATCAAGATAAAATGTTCCACCTAAAAGCATTCATAGGTAATGTTAATGTCTCTATGGGGAAACAACAATGACCTTTTTGTTTTTCTTTCTCCCTCCTGTCCAGGACTAAGCTAGGACATGGCCTTCTCTCGGGCCAGTATTCAAAACCTCCGGTGAAATCTGAACTCATTGAACAGGTGATGAAGGAGGAACACAAGGTATGTGTCCCAGTATTTGCCATGTTGATAGGCAGGTAGGAGGGCCTTTACCAGCTAGAATGTGGATTTCCTATGATTTGGCACATGGTAGCTATAAATTTAGCGAACTGTCAGAATAGCTATTTTGTTTTGGAGTCTAGGGTGTCTGTGTGCTCTTAAAAATTGTGGTAAGAAATAGCTAGGGTTGGTGTTTCTAGTGGCAGTTGTATGGATTATATGTGAATGTCATCATTAATGGTTTTCAGAACACTGTTCTTCATAAAATAGAGCTGAGATGGAAAGAATAAGCCTTATACAAATATATACATTTTCTCCTTGGTAACATAATCTTGGCCCTTATAATATCTTTCTTCTCCTAAGCCTCAACTTTGTTTGCTAGGATTTTTCAAGAAGCTGGTTGTTAAAAAACAACATACACATTCCTATTCTACCCCCTTCTCCACCCCACTCCCACCTACAGAACTGAGGATTCTGAATTTCTAGAGAGGTCTGGGCAATCCTCATTTTTGGTAAGCTGCTAGGGGGTTTGTCAGCACACTCAGATATGAGAAACTCAGTTGGCCATTCAGTCACTGTTTACTGATAGAATAACTGAAAGATGCACTCCATCTCCTGATAGCCGGACTTGCATTTCCATGTGCCTGCAGAGTGGGCTACCGACCCCTTCCCGGGTGGCTCTGTTGCACAGCTCCTGAGGGCACTGCTCGCATCCTGGTCTTTTTTGAGTGGTGCCCTTGAAATTCTGCAGTGCGCAGCTTACACAGCTGCATTTGGCAGCCTGGCTCGTAACGCTGCCTATGGCCTGAATGGAGTGCATGCCCCTTTCCCCCACCACCTGCTCTGACCTCAGAGTGTTCTGACTTGACTTAGTGGACAGTGTTGGCCTCTGTGCTCCCACCTCAAGTCAGCCATCCTTAACTAGATCAATAGTAGGAATGGGAAGTGAGTAAACTCTTGTTCCTAATGAAGCCAGCTAGTTGGGGAAATAAAGCAATGGAAAGAAGGGAGAGTATGAAGGGAGCATTGAGAGGCAGTGTTTGGAGGTGAGGAGTAGGAAGGGGCTGAAGAGGGTAGAGGGGGAAGTAGACACTCCAAATGGCCAGGCTGGGAGATCAGAGTGGTATGGGGGCCGGAAGATGCATTGCCATCTAGCTTGGCAAGATACCGAGTTCCTTATCCATCCAAGACTGGAAGGCCCTCATCTGGGATGCAGTTGAAGGGATGGTTTGGATGTGGGTGGGGTATGGGGGGCACCCAGGCTTCTTCTACCTCTGAGTTCCTGTGAAGCTTTGAAGAGGTGTTGTTGAAAACAACTTGGACCAACATTTTCTTTTCATCACATTAGGCCTGGGTTTTCATCCATGCTATGCCACTTCTTGGGCCACTTTTGGGTCAGAACCCACCTTCCTTGGTGGAGGAGAAGGAGACTGGTTTGGGTCTCGGGGACTCTGGGCTTCCTTTCCAGGCTCTGTAAGGAGCTGTGAGACTGTGGGCAAGTCACATAAACTTCCAATCCCAGCAGTCAAATGGCAGAATTTGTCCAGGTGGTGGTTGTGAATGTTGCAAGTGTGAAGGTTCTCTCTCCCACGTAAATAAAATCTGGGTATATTACGTGCTTGTGGTTGTGTTTTTGGAATCTCCTCATTTGAGAAAATATGGAATGAAAAGTCATCAATTTGGTGATGTTTGTAAGTAAAGTTTGGTTTTGTTAATATTAAAATGTCCTTTTACATTAGAATAAAAATAGTTCTTTTTTTTAAAGATTTTATTTATTTGACAGAGAGAGAGTGAGTACAAGCAGGGGGAGGGGCAGGCAGAGGGAGAAGCAGGCTCCCCGCTGAGCAGGGGGCCCGACATGGGGCTCGATCCCAGGACCCTGGGATCACAACCTGAGCCAAAGGCAGCCTCCCAACCAACTGAGCCACCCAGGTGCCCCAAAAATAGTTCTTGTAAGAGCAAGGCACATTATTTATTCATTCTATGAACAATGACTACTTGGGGCCCTTGCTCCCTCCTCACCATTGGGCTTAGTGACTATTGTGCAGTAGCTTTGTGATCTCTAGGGTCCTGAAGCCTACATGTGGGAACTCCTGCTTTGTGTGGCCCAACATGGGTGATCTGGCAGCATTTGGGCTATATTTGGCCTGTAGATGTTTTGCTTGGCCCACACATAAATATCTAAATTTCCAGCTTCTCTCTCTCTCTTTTTTTTCTTTGAGAGAGAGAGAGTGAGTGCAAGTCGGGGGAGAGGGACAAAGGGAGAGGGAGAGAGAGAATCTTAAGCAGGCTCCATGCCCAGCATGGAGCCCGATGCGGCGCTCGATCTCATGGCTCTGAGATCATGACCTGAGCCGAAACCAAGAGTTGGATGCTTAACTGACTGAGCCGACCAGGCACCCCAGAACTTCCAGCTTCTCTTAAACAGTCAGACCCTGTGGCAGTTCCAGGCCCATGATAGCAGATGGCTGGAGCTGCGTAGGGGCCCTCCCTTCAAATAGGACACACAGTCCCCGGCTGGCTCCGGTCCCTTTGTGATTCATGACTTGGCAGGTATGCTATTGTATTTGGGTGTGTGACCTTTGATTTAGATGATCTGTAAAATCCTTTCCTGCTCTGTGGTGCCATGATCTAGTAGTCTTTGAGAAAGAATCCTGAATGTGACCAGTAGTACGGTGTGCATCTTGGGAGTGGTGGGGAAGACCTTTCTGGGTGGGTGGGATATGAGTGAGTCTTTGGCTCAGGCATCAATAGGGTCCTTTTAACGTTCAAAATGAGCTTGAATTGACCATATGATTTTCTTTGTGGCTCTGGAGGAGTCAGTTTTAATCTGTTACGTGAACAGACAAGTAATTCATAGTAAAATCTCCATTCCCCTTGACAGTGGAGGGAATTACTTTCTGAGGCGTCAGAATTTTCACTGGCAATTGGTTTCAGAGAAACCAGTTTGTGAGACTCTTCTCTCAGGGGTCAGGAGCCCTTTGGTCAGGTGGCCTTGTCCTGGGCCTATGGCATTTGTGATTGGTAATGTGCCTGAAATGCCCTAAGAGAAGAAAGAAGGTGTTCTAAACCAGAGAAGGGGATGGATCACAAGAGGAATGTGGGGTGGAAAGGAGAGAGAGCAAGAGAGAAGAGTCAGAGCCATGTGGTGGGAGTGCCTTTTTATTGGGCCTCCACCAGCAGTGGTACTAATAACTAAGATTGCTTATAAAAGGCCAGGTTCTTTCTGTATGCTCACTAATGCACAAAAAACCTTGCCTGAAGTTCCACAGCCAGCGAGTGGCAGGGCTGGGATTCACACCAGGCAGGCTGGCCCCTGAGTCTGCTTTTGACCTCTACACGATCCTGCTTCCCTGATAGTTGTTCCAGCATTTGCTTCAGGTGTCCAGTGCCTCAGAGTGTGGATGGTGCAGGCGGATGACAAAAGGGGGTCTTTAAAGTTTGCACAATTACCAGGTGGTCCCGGCAATTTATTTCCCAATGCCTCTGTCTTGCATTTCTAGGCTACATGCTTCCTGGTGTTAAACTGGTCTTCTACAGACCAAGGTGAAATCTAGTTTTTATATATGCATGCTTAATGCACATTTTCATCTGTAAAAAGATTTGTGGTATTTGTTTTGGGCACTGCCATTTCTACATAAATGTGTTGAATTGATTTTTAAAATTAAATGGCATCTGTGGTAGATAAAACCTCTCACTATAAAGGGGCACTTTTCTTTCTTCAAAAAATATATTCCTGTCTTATGCAATCTGAGACCATACTTTCACACTTTTTAATGCTGAATACCCTGTAATTTATGTCTCCTTCCAAAGATAACATGTTTGAAACAATTCTATATTTCAAACAAACTGTATTTCTTAAGTGACAATTCATTTGATTTCCCTGCTGAAAAATCCTTGACACATAATTGCTGGTCTCAGTTTTTGATCAACATGAGATAACCAGTGTTCGACTTTGAGGTGATGTAATTTTACCCACAAACATGAGAACTTTATTTTCACTAATCTCCATTTTCCTAGGTGTGGCAAATGTAACATTTCTAACTCACTTTTTGAAATAAGAAAAATAACTTGGGGAATGCACTCTGTTCCTTTGGCTTTGGAGATTTGGGGTTTGGATCTAGTTAGGAACTGGGTTAGATCCAAGGTTTATGGTTTAAGGTTAAAAGTTGAAATGAACTGATGCCATACATCTGTGTATTAGGGGCAGGCTGGGATGTGTCTACCTTTCTTTTTATTCCTGGAGTTTTACAATGTAAATATCTGTGCAGGTATCGCTCTTTAATGTGATACAAAGCCCCACTTTTGCTGTGTGTGTATTAATTAAAGCATTAGGCTCAGAGGAATGGGAGCGAGGAGTGTCTGGCCACCTTCTTAGTGCAGAGTTAAACAGAAAGTCCTTGTAAGCATTTGGGAAAGATTCTGAACACTGTAGCCCTCTTGCTAATTTTAGCTGATCTGTTTTGCAATTGCTGATGGAGAAAGTAAGTACAGTATCCTATAAATATGACAGGTTCCTTAGGTGGTTGCTATTTTGGAGACGCCGGGGGCTCCCTCCTAATAAAGTTAGTTGTCGGGACTAGCCATGGTTTCAGGTGTAGAGGGGTCGGCTCATGGGTGAGAGTGTGTGCTTCCTGAAGGCAGGTCTGACCTGGTCCAGTCTGGTCACTCCCTCTCCTTGTGTGCGGCGACAGACCCATAGGGGACTTTGGGATGATATCACTGACGCATTGCCAACTAGGAAATATGGTTTCTTTGACTTAGTTCTTTGGTTCTTATTTTGACTTTTGGTTTAAGTATTAACTGCCTTATTCAGAGCCTGGTCATTAAATTTTTTTTTCATTTGCAAATACACATACAAGTAGCATTGTGTAGCTTTAGCAATTGCCATTCTGCGGGTTTGGTTTCAGTAAGCCCCCCTAGGCTCAACTTTTCCTTCCCCTTCTCTTCCTCTGTCCTCCCCTTCCTGTCCCTCCCCTTCCCTGCGGCGTGTTAACACAAAATCCAAGCATCCTTCTTGTCACCTGTAAATGTTGGCACACATCTGTGACTAGAATACCTTCTTTTTTTCCCCACATAAAAATCATGTTAAAAGTTGTTTCAAGTGTTAGAAGCACACCAACAAAATTAATAACCATTCCTCAGCATCATCCAATACCCAGTCCATGTCCAGATTTTCCCCTGCAGTGTCAAAGATGACTTTTATAAGTCCCCCTCCTTTTCTTTCTGCAAGCTATTGATTTGTGGAAGGAGCTGAATCATTTGTCCCAGGATTGTTTTAAAGATTTTTGCCTTGTTCAGCTTGTGTTTCTGATAAGCTGGAAGCTAGATCTGGAAGACTTTCTACCATACCAGATACGAAAGGAACGTACTATTAGTTGAGTATGGGAATTAGGGGGACTTCCTCTGCAATCAGGTAGAATAGGCATGGGACATGGGTGCAGGCAGCCAGCCCAGCTGATGATCAAGGCATTAACTGTGGAGTAGTCTAGTTTGAACTAAAAAGCTCGAACCCAGCTGTGAAGTTCAGGAGCTGGTCTGCAGTGTGACGTGGGGAGGGAGAGATAGCATCTCTCTGGTTAGGAAGCCTTTTCAAATAGCTTCCCAATGATTAGCAGTTCTCAAGCTATAGCTTGAGGATTGAACAAAGGATTGAACAAAGGATTAAGGAATTGAACAAAGGATTAAGGAAGGTCAGTCAAGAGAAAACAAGGAAACAAAATGGGTAGAGAAAGAAAAGAGGTGTGGCTAGTGAAGGAGGCTGGGCACAGTCCAGGTGCAGGGCTGAGGTTCTGGGGATTTCACCACAGTCCCTGTTGAGACTCCTCCCAATTACACGACCACATGGTGGCAAAAATCAGCAGCCAGCTTTTCTGAATTTCCTGACTTGTTAAACTTCCCAAGGCAGCTGCTTTGATGGAGACTGGCAGCCACATCAAGTCGAAGCCCGGCTTGCAGGAAGAAATGCCATCAGCAGCAGAGAACGAGTGCGTGCTTATGTGAAGGCCTAAAGAGAGAGGCACAAGGTGAAAAGATGGATTCCACGTGGTGCCCCTGCACTGCCAAGGGTGGAGGAGTAGTTGCTGGACTGACCTGTAATGTTGGCTCCAGAGGCACGTGGGTTTGAAGAGGGCTTACTCAGAGTCCAAGACATACTGTCTTCCTTTCTCAGCAACTGGTGAGAGGGACTCAGGGTCATCAGAGATGAGAACTAGTGTGTGAAAGCGGTATTAAGACATGGGATAAAAAGAGAGAGACAGACAGATAGACACACAGAGACAGACAGCGAGACGGAGGGACAGCAAGTGACTGACTTTTGTAGCTGTGTGATGCTGGGCCAGTCACTTAATGCTGCTTTGCCTCAGTTTCCTCATCTGTCAAATGGAGAGAATCATCATCATCAATCATCATCATCAGGTTAAGTGAGTTAAGCAAGATACATGTATTACAAGGTACTCAGAACTGTGCCTGGCACCTAGTAAGTATTCACCCACATTCCTAGAGTAATGTCTGACCTGGATGAATAAATGTTAGCCATTATGCAGAGGCATTGTTTTTGCATGCTGTGTTGGCTGATGCAATGCAGACAGGCATCAGCAGTGTGAGTGAAGGAGTTACAGTTGTTACATCGTTTTCGGGAGGTGTGCATACAGGTAAAATTAATTGTCAGGTATATAGTGGTCTTTACCTAGCATTAGCAGCGCATCTGAAGCCAGGCGTGTGTGCAAGCTGGGCCATTTATGTATAGTTTCCATGTCCTCGGATGCCCACATGCTGCCACTTTGGGGCGTTGTCCTCTAAGAGCTGCTGACACTGTTCCAGGTCCTGGGCAGCATCCCTCAGCATTTGCCATAGATACGTGTGTTGTCTCTCATTTCCCCATGGTCTCTCAGCTCTCCAAAGGCAGAATCCCCAGTGGTTAGTAAATACTGGATGACAAGGTCAGGTGTATATTCAGCAAGACAGGACAATTCACCCGAGTTTTATTAGAAACATTGCTTGGAACATATGTGCTGGGGAGCTGCAGGGAGGTGCATAACGGAGTTTTCCCATCCCCTGTTGCATCTGACTGCGTAATTGTGCACACCTCCCGTGGTCTCTGGACCCTAGCTATAAAATGAGGATAACGGCAGTACCTTCTCTGCAGGGTTATTGTTGGGTATGAAATGAAGTGACAGGTAACACTGTTATTAGATGTGTGAACTTGGAGGGGACTCAGGAATCAGCTTTATCATGAGCCCATTTCTGTCCTCAGTGGCGATGTGGACTCATCCCACTCTGCTTCTTCAGAGCATTGCAGACAGATTGCTTAGATTTCCAGTGATTTCCTGGAGATTACCAGCATTAAAAAAGTCCAGTTCACATCAAAGGCAGCTTAAAGCTTCTCTCCCCTACCAAGCTTGGGGGTCTTGGAAACCAGCAGTGCGCAAGGGTTGGCATCAGCATCCTCTGGCCCCACCAGAGTCAAGCAAGGACCACGGGATGGAGACATTAGACAAGAGGCAGAGCCTTCCGCTGAGCTAGGGGGTTTGGCTCCCTCCTGGCTGCCATGGCTAGCTTTTTGTAGGGGCACATTAGTGGCTCTTTAGAGATGTCCCTCTTCCCTGCTTGTCCCCTTAGGGACCTCCCTGGGACCTCTCCTGATGCTCTGTCCAGCTGACCTCTGTAGCCCCCACCTCGGCTCCTGCCTCAAGTCTCCTCCGCCAGCCGACCTTCCATCGTCCTACGCAGTGTCCTTTCTGAAGGAGCCTGACAACCTTCTGAGCTATCCTTCCGGTCCCTGGGGAAGTTCAAATATCCTTGTCCTCCAGAGTTGTCCCTGCCACCCGCTCTTCCCGCTCTGTCATCCTGGCATCTGCTGCCAGCCTCCTCCAGCGTCTCCAGGCGAGGGGCAAGCTCCTGGGAACAACCGTGCTCTGATCCAGAGACAGCCCAGGGCAGACGCGTGAGCCTGAGCACCTCTGCAGTGGTTACCGGGGATGTGTGGTGTCATTTCCTGTTCTTGCAAGGACAGGCATACCTCGGAGAGAACCACCACAGCAAAGGGACTGTTGCAGTCAAGTGAGCCAAATGAATTTTTTGGTTTCCCAGTGCATATAAAAGCGATGTTTATGTGATACTGTGGTCTATTAAGTGTGCAGTAGCAATGTGCATACCTTAATTAAAAGCACCTTATTGCTGAAAAAGGCTGACCATCATCTGAGCTTTCAGTGAGTTGTAATTACTGACCACAGATCACCCTAACAAATACAATAATAATGAAGAAGTTCGAAATATTTTGAGAATGACCAAAATTTGACACACAGACACAAAATGAGCAAATGATATTGGAAAGATGGCACCGATAGACTTGCTTGATGCCCGGCTGCCACAAACCTTCAATTTGTAAAAAATACCATATGGTCAAATCACAATAAAGTGAAACACAATCAAACGAGGTATGTCTGCATCCCCGTCTCTACTAGAGCTTCTCTCCTGCTCTCTCATGGGGAAGGAAGGGAGGTGTGGAGAGCGCTCCTCTCCGTTAACTTGCTTCCAAGGACCCACTCATGCCGCCTCTCTAGCCTGCTCTGAAGTGGGCTCTCACAGCAAACCCTGTGAAGATGGACCTCATAATGCCTTTTCTTAGAAAGTGAGGGTGTTTATCATGTCTCGTTAGTGTGATGCCCGCTCCACAGGAAACATCCAGTGAATGCTGGCTCTTCTCATTGTTTAGCTTCTGTGGACTTTAGTTGTCTCATCTGAAAATTGGGGCTTATGGTAATCCCTACTCTGCTGGCCGCTTAGTGCCATGAATGTGTAGGAAAGTGTGGTAAATTTGTTTTATTTTGGGGGTGCCTGGGTGGCTCAGTTGGTTGAATGTCTGCCTTCGGCTCAGGTCATGATCCCAGGTCCTGGGATCGAGCCCCGCATCGGGCTCCCTGCTCGGTGGGAAGCCTGCTTCTCCCTCTCCCACTCTCCCTGTTTGTGTTCCCTCTCTTGCTCTCTCTCTCTCTGTCAAATAAATAAATAAATCTTTAAAAAAAAATTTTTGTTTTATTTTTATATTTCAGCCTCAACAGAATGGGATCTCTCCACGCATGTTTAAGGCCTTTGTCAGCAAGAGCCACCCAGAATTCTCCTCTAATAGACAGCAGGATGCCCAGGAGTTTTTCTTGCACCTGGTGAATCTAGTAGAGGTGAGTGAGTCAGTCTTCAGAAATGCTCGAAAGGTGGTAAGAAGGGTGCACAGTGCCCGGGGATGGTCCCCTCTGGCAGTCCCCTCTGGCTGGGCCGGGATGCCCACCCCCAGCCCCTTTCCTGAATCTGTCACAGTCCCAGCTGGTGCTGCATCGGCGTGAGGCCTTCTCTGCTCAGCCCGTGTGGCGTGATCGCTGCTCATGCCCTGTTTTCTAGCACTTCTGGATCTCCCCGTTCTCCTTTTAATTTGTAATTAAAGGAATGTTTGTCTGTTATTTCATTCAAAGTTCTTTTTGGTCTCCATGACAAACCTCCTTAAGAGTCCAGTGTGGTATTTGGTGTCCTTGTGCCACCACTCAGAGATGGTCACACTTTGCTCCCAGCAGAGTCGAATCACATTCTGTGCTGTGGTTTTTAAAAGCTCCCGAGAATTCGTGATTAAAGGCTTTCTTCTCCCTCTTAAAAAACAACTTCTTTTTTTCTGATTACAAAAATGTTCTCTGTGGAAGATATAAAAAGGCACAAAGGAGAAAATCAAAATAGCCAGTGGCAACAGCCCCTACAAATAAGGAGTGCTACCATTTCGGTGTCTGACCCACCAGACACTTTCCCGGTGCATTTATTAATTCTCTCCATGCTGTTTTATAAGCATTGCTTTCCACTTAACGTGTTCTGAACGTTTTGCCACATCATTACATATTTGAATGTAGCGTGATTTCTTTTTTGTGTATGATATACACCAATGCATTTCCACGACCCCATGATATGTGCCTTAATTTTTGCAGGGCAGTCCTTTACTCTCCCCCCTTCTCTTTAGTCTGGCTCCCTCACCCCCTTTCTTCTGATTCCCACTAGGTCAGTTCCTCTTTCACAGCTGTTAGTGGCTGCATGATGTTCATTCACATGATGAACTGTAGTTTATTTAACCCGTCCCCCGTTGTTGGATATACGCCTGCGTTTTGTTATTAAAGTACTCTGGTGAACTGCCGTGCCCGGAGGGAATGCTTCGTAGCACCAGATCCTTATGCCAGATTTATGTATTCTCTTTTGTGCCAATTTTTATTCACGGCTTAATATTCATACGTTTACTAACCTGATCTAATCTAACCTTCAGAGGAACCGCATTGGCTCAGAAAACCCAAGTGATGTTTTTCGGTTTTTGGTGGAAGAACGTATTCAGTGCTGTCAGACGCGCAAAGTCCGCTACACGGAGAGGGTGGATTACCTGATGCAGTTGCCTGTGGCCATGGAGGCAGCAACCAACAAGGGTAACGGTCCCAAAGTGGGAACTTGGCGATGTGCTTGCTCATACATGCAAACAAACCCTCGGATCGGAGATAACGCGGTTAGTCACTGCTGAGTCACGTCAGGAGGAGACCCAGCCCAGACAGTGTCTGGTTCGCATGTCTCTTTTCCTCTTTTCCCCAGTCCCCATGTGCCTTTCTTGTGAGAAGAGTCCGATGCATCGCGGGTTTTTGTTGGAGGGATTTTGGGTAGAACCTATTTTAGTGCCTATAAATTTGACCAATTGGTTGGCTTGAAGTCAGCTTACTTTGGGGGAACATTATTTGTAATTATAGATGTGGAAGATTCTTTAACGTTAGCACTCATGAGTTGTGCCATAAATTCTGGGGAAAATGATCGGCATTTTTCGGGGTGAGACGTTCTAGCAGCGATCTCTTTTTTTTTTTTTTTAAGATTTTATTTATTTATTTGACAGAGAGAGACACAGTGAGAGAGGGAACACAAGCAGGGGGAGTGGGAGAGGGAGAAGCAGGCCTCCCGCGGAGCAGAGAGCCCGATATGGGACTCGATCCCAGGACCCTGGGACCATGACCCGAGCCGAAGGCAGTTGCTCAACAACTGAGCCACCCAGGCACCCTAGCAGCGATATCTTGAAATAATCTGACTTTGGCATCTGAGTATTGAAGACACCCCCTGTGGGAGGTGCAGCAGGGAAGGGCTCTTGTAGGAGCGAGGCCCATTAGAAGGGTCTTTGGACTTTAGAAGCAGGAAGGAGGTGGAGGAACTGCTGGGGTCTCAGGGGAAGCTTCCTTCAGTCAGTCTGTGTGGTTCTTCCCGGGCAGAATAGATGAATGGTATTTCTTAGAATTAACATTTAGAAGCAGAAAAAGGCAAAATGTCTGCTATATTGCTTATGTCCTATGAACTGGTCATTTCCGTAAATGTCAGTAACTCGCTTTTGTGGCCTTTTCCCCTCTTTTTTTGAGGGGGTCAGTTTGTTGTGCTAATTGAAAAGCGATGATTATGATGATTTTAAGATGAAACAATTTCCTTTTTCTATAAGCTTGTGCAGCTTTTGGCCAGTTTCTAAATTCTTACCCATCGTATAAAGTAGAAATGAGGGTAGGGGTCTGTGGTTTGTTTCCTTTTTAGAATTAGGCTTAATTGTTTTCTCTTGCCAGCCTCGGGGATGTTCCACTCAGTTCTGTGATCCTCTCTAACTCACTGTTTATAATTTATGAGTGGTAACTATTCTTTTTCAGAAAGATTTATAATTTAGTCCCTGGAAATTGATTGCTGGGACACCTAATACTGGCATCCTAGATATAGGTACATCGTAAACTGATTGTGGACTGGACAATGAATTTTAAACCCATATTCAGATGTGCTTAAGAAAACACATGGGTGCATAAGGGTGTCTAAAAACTGATAAATCAGGAGTGTTTTTTTTTTTTTTTTGGTAAACAGAAAGAATTCCCAGAAAGACCTCATCAAAACTATATAAAATTTTGACTTATAGGCAGTTTCCAAGAGCAGATCTGCTGACTCCTGGGAAGTTGGTGGTGTGCTGTCTTCTTTTTCCCTTGGTATTGAATTGTTTGAGCAGGAATCGTGTAGAAAGCCTTCTAGGTTGGTAGCTCTGCTGTCTGACCTTGTGCGTAACCTCAACCTGAAGTTTTCTGGGCAGTGTTGGTTAGAATCATGGGCTGAGTGCAGTGGAGGACTGCGGTCCCTATAGTCCATCTCGCTCCTTGGTCCGCACCCTCCATGACCTCTAATCAGAATGGAGAGATGACCCTTGGGTCTCCTTCATTGTGAAATTCTGTGGTGTGAAGACTTCGTGATTGGAAGGTGGCATTTGGGTAATCCCAGCCTTGACTCTGGACAAATGGAAGACCAGGTTCCCGCCTCACTTCCAGCACATGTGAGGTCAGGACCTCCGATCTGGGCTGGAGTTCACAGATCCCTCCTGTCAGTCTCAAAGGCGAACAGGCAAAAAAATATGAATGGCTCATGCAGCCTGTCGGCGCCACCCTAAAGTCTGCTCGACAACAGCCTTTCAGCAGGCTTTTCTGGATCCGTGAAGGGCAACAAGTGAGCAATACTGCCCCGGCCCAGACACCTTCAGGAAGATTGGCCCAAGGGGATGTTTTCCGCTTCAAGAAGATGGAGTGAGTACAAGGTCATTCGTTTGCTCTTTTACTCAGATGAACTGATTGCCTATGAGTTAACGAGGAGGGAGGCAGAAGCAAACAGAAGACCCCTTCCTGAGTTGGTTCGCGCCAAGATACCATTCAGTGCCTGCCTTCAGGCTTTTTCTGAACCGGAAAACGTAGATGATTTCTGGAGCAGCGCCCTACAAGCAAAGTCTGCGGGTGTGAAGTAAGTGCGCATGTCTGTGCGCTTGTGTGTTTGTGCTTGTGTGGTGGTAGTGGGGTGAGGAGGGGCCCCTGAGGGGTACGGACTGGGTAGGGGAGAGGTGGCGGGGTGCTGTACGAGTCTGCGCGTGCTTGTTCATGTGTAGGGAGATGGGGTTATGATCCGTGCAACCCTAATGGTCATAGAGCTCACTTGTGTGAGGCCTGTCCAAGAAACCAGGCTTATAATCTGTGTTGTGTGTTAGGGAGGGAATGTCTTCTCTTTTCTTTTTTTTAAAGGAAGGTTGTGGTTTATCCTTTATTAGGAATTTTTTTTTTTTTTGCCAAGAACCCCCCAAAACCCCCCACCCCCACCACCACAATGGCAAGAATGATATTAAGAGATTACAGAAATACTTATGACAGTCTTCAATATTTAAGCTCCACTATGATAGATTTTAATTCCATAATTAAAGATTTGGCTTAGCACGTGGTGACCAGGGCTCTCAGGGCATCTCGAAGAGGACATAGTGGACATTGTTCAGATGAGCTGCTCAGGACGTAGAAGATGCTCTGTTTCCACATCGTACACCTCATTGTCAGGTACATAAAACATTTTTTCTCCACTTGATTAATTGATTTTATACAGTCAAGTCCTTGCCAACGCACGGCATACAATTGGAAAAAGAGTACTCATAGAGGCATAAAATGAAGGGAGGTCTGAAAGTTTGGCTCTGGGAATTTTACTCCTTTTAGGTATTCTTTGGCCGTCTGTCCTCCTAGCTAAAGTTGAGCTCTAGTTCATGCAAAGGGGTGTGAAGGCTGAAGAGCTACTGCTAGATGTTTTTTATCACCTCAAGTAGCAGTCTGACTTAAATCACTTATTCCCTGCAATAGACATCGCTCAAGATTCCCCTTTGTTCCAGGTGATTGACTTCATATGTTAAAAATGGGAAAACACAAAGAATTTATTTCAGAAGTCTAAAAAAGGCCGTATTTTCTTAAAATAATTTTTAAAAGTGTTGCTCATATCCAAATGAGATTATTAGTCCATTCAGTTATCAGTTATCCATTGTGGAGTAAGTTTTCATCCTCGGATTGCTCAGTTATGGGATCTGTGTGCGTGTGTGTGTGTGTGTGTGTGTGTCCTTGCGGAGAAACGTCGGTGAGTTGGCGTGTTCAGTGTGTGAGATTCACTTCACTGCAACCTGGAGCCATCACTGGGCAGTCAGACATCTACACACTATCCTAGCAGCGGACCCAATTTCTTTCATTGTTCTCCCCCCGGATTTATTGAGATATCATCGACAGTATTGAGATATTGACATATATTGATACATATTGAGATAAAATAATATTGTGTAAGTTTAAGGTGTACAATATGATGATTTTTTTTTTTACTTTAATTATTGACGATAGGTGGAAGGTTTCTCAAACATGGATCCTTTTCTCTTTGCGCTTTAATTCTGATTCTGTGTGGGACATAGAAGTGATCAGGGGACTTGGCCAACTAGAAAGTCCCCAGCATCAGGTGTAAGCTGTAGTGTTCTTCATTTCCCTGTCTGCTTAGCCACCTTTTTCTGCTCTTCAGAAAAGTAGCCTCGTGTCTTAGAAGTGTAAGTTCTGACATACTCTCTGGGCCTGCAGGAAGGAGCCTTCTCATCGCTTGGAAAAGGCCCATCGTTAAAATGGAGTTGGGAGGCATTAGCTTTCTAGAGACAGAGGCTCTCACCCCAGGGCAGGTGGTCAGGAGATCTGGATTCATCTCCTGTGTCCACTTCCCAGCTTATGTTCTATCCTAGGGCAAAGTCACCACCCAATGTCCTTCTTCCATCTGTAATGGAGGAATGATTCTTGCTTACCTGGTTTTCTCCTCCAATGCTACGAAATATTTAATTGTAGGCAGTGCTAATGTAACTGTCTAGGGGAGGGGTTTCTGCTTTCTCTAATCCTTAACAGTAGATATTAAATGTATTTTCCTTTTCCTCTGTCTTTTATATGTATACATGCTCTCATGGGTTTTATGTATATGAAAAAAATTCATACTGAATGTATCCAGTTGTTAATAATTGAAAACTGGTCTTTGTGGAAAAGGAGGAAACATGTTCTAGGTTAGTAAAGCAACTACATTTTTTGTCCATTTATCATTCCAGGTCATGTGTTAAGCACTTACTGTCAATTATCATTTAATCCTCTTGGTATTACTATGGGGTAGGTGCTATTATTCTCCCCATTTTATGGATGAGGAAATAAAAAGAGAAGTAATTGGCCAGTAAGTGGCAGGCCTGGAATTCATTCAGATTGATTGAGTTCCAAGTTTAAACTCTTTGTTTTAAAGACTTTATTTATTTGACAGAGAGAGACACAGCGAGAGAGGGAACACAAGCAGCGGGAGTGGGAGAGGGAGAAGCAGGCTTCCCGTTAAGCCAGGAGCCAGATGCGGGGCTCGATCCCAGGACTCTGGGATCATGACCTGAGCCGAAGGCAGATGCTTAACGACTGAGCCACCCAGGCGCCCCCCAAGTTTAAACTCTTAATCCCTCTGTTATATAGTACCCCATATTCCTGATCATGCTTGCTTATACTCATATCCTTGTAATTCTTATGTAGCCTTGCATATTCCTTATTAGGTCTTATCATGTTTCAAATATTAGTTTTGAGGAAAGCAGTTCAGTGGATTCCTAAAAGATTTTTTTTCTTTTTCTTATTTCTAGCAATATAGACATGATCTCCTTACTATATTAGTTTGGGGCCTTGAATTTTTCTTGTGTTAGACCCAGAGCCTGAAAGGCCAGGAAGAGGCAAAAGATGTTCTTTTTGTAGATCTTTGGTTAGTATGGACCAGACATAAAGACTCTTGCCTTAAATAGTCCTGAACGGACAGTTTCTGGGAAGAATATTAGTGTTTGGAAATTTCATTCATTAGCAAGTATTATTGCTCACCTGGAATATTCCAGGCAATGAGTTGAACAAGACCTAGCTCCTGCCATCAAGCAGCTTATGGGTTAAGGGTCAATAGGGAGAGATTTTGTCTTGACTTTTATCATTTATGAAGAGGAGAGCACAGTGTGGGGTTCCAGAGCACAAGCTTTAGGTGGATGAGCAGTGTTTGAATCCCCAGTGTAGAACTTACTGATACCTGACCTTGGCCAAGTGACCCTAAGCCGCTGTTTCCTTCTCTGTAAGCCTTGATGATAATAGCACTTTCTTCATAGGGTTGGGGTGAAGAGTGAGATTAACTCTGCAAAGTGCTTTGTATACTGCCTTGTGCAGAATAAGTGTATGCCGTAACTGTTATAACCATTGTTTCTACCTTTCCTTTCCTTTTTTTTGGCCTTGGGTTATACAGTTTGACTGTGGTTGATTAATTATCATATTTTCAACATATTTAATGGAAAGGATAGAACTATATTTTTTTTAGTTGCCAGGTTTTCAATACAATAGACAATCTTAATTTCACGGAGAGGGACAGCTTGTATTTTTTTCTTATTAAGGCTTTTGTAGTGTTTTTGCCTCCGTTGTAATTAGTGAACAATTGACATGATAATGATAACAGGTTGTCAATAGACAACACAATAGTGTTGTCAGGCACTGTTCTAAGCACTTTGTGTCCTGACTCATTTAGTTCCCATAGCAGTTTTTAGAGGTAAATTTGCTGTGTGACCTAGATCTTTTTGAATGATTTACATTCTATTTGTCTTTATTAAATACATAACTTTTCAAGAAAAATTTTAATTTCCAGGAATGAATTTTAGGAATAAAAGAGTAAGCGGTGCATCATTTCCAACTTTGCTGGATTTCAGTAACAGACTTGATGTCCCAAACCTGCAATTAATTAATGCAAATTATTAATTTTGACATTATTTTGAGCAAATATATATTGAGCGGTTACCACCTGTGTGATTCAATTTGAGACCCTGTAGAGGCTACAGAAATGAATAAAGCGCATTTATCCAACAGGGCAAATATAAATGTGGGTGTCATCTAACCTGATTTCTGGTACTCTCAGGTTGGCAGTTACCCACAACAAAAGGGTGTGTTAAACCCTGCCTCCAGTTCCCTGCTCTGCCCCTTGCCCCGTGGTATCACCAACTGATTTACTCACCCAGCTACTGACCACAGCAACTGCAAGAGTCTTGGGGCTTCTGAACCACATTTTGGAGATCATTGATTTACTGATGACTTTTGGCTGATCTCACTGTTACATATTTTCCAGCTTTTAAGTTGATGTGGTAAGAGGAAGAGATCAATTAGAAAGGTGACATTTTTACATTAGTTGAAAATACTGGATGGAGTTTGTTGGGTTTTGGTGAAATTAGGACTTGGCTATATTTAAATAAGAATGATGTTTATTGCTGCTTCTCAGAAGATAGGAAAACCTAACTAGAGATAATACGATAATTTCTGAAGAATGAACCAGGGTAATAATAGATAAGTTCCTTAGGATGGTTAAGCTCCTTTTTTTGAAAGAACTCCCTTACATTATTGCCTATACCCTTCTACTGTCCTTGTGAGGGAGAATTTGAGATCCAGAGAGGTTAAGTGACTTGCCTGGGGCTTTTGCCCAGGCAAAAGGGCAGGGCAGTCCAAGTCAATGTCCAACACCTGGTGGATTCTAGCTCTTTTATGACAAAATAATCATGCTAATTCCCTAGTTATAATATATATATTCTAGTGTGCCAAGTGGTTTCACATCATTTTATGAACATTGCATAGCCCTGGCAGGTAGATATTATTAATAAATCTGTTTTGTAGATGTGAAAGTGGAGCCTCAGGGAGGGTCAGTGATTTGTTCACATTTGGAGTGAATTATGTAGCATATCTTAGACCCAAATCCACATCTTTTGACCCTTTTTTTGGATAGTGCTCTGTCCCTGTACTATGGTTTCTCTTCTACACTAGGGGGCAGCAATGCACTTGTATTTGCTTCCTGAATTCTGGGCAGATGCGTTCCAAGTAGAAGGCAATGACTTAGAGATCGTGGGGAAGGTGTTCTAGAATCTTTTATTTTAAAAGATACATATAGTATTTGCCTACAGCTTATTTTCTTTTTTACATATACCTACTCTATCCACATTGACACTGACATAGAAATGGTTGTTATAAACAATAGGATACATGTTGAGAGAATGAGCTGGAACCAGGGCATGAATTTGGTGTACTGGGTGAATAGTCTGCATAAAATTGTCAAACCAAAGTCCAGGCAATTCCTGAAAGTTTGAAGGAAAACTCGAGATATTGACCATATGTGTTAATTTAAAAATTTAAGGTTCAGATTTAGATATTTTATTTTTATTTTTATTTTAAGATTTTATTTATTTATTTGACAGAAAGAGAGACAGCGAGAGAGGGAACACAAGCAGAGAGAGTGGGAGAGGGAGAAGCAGGCCTCCCGCTGAGCAGGGAGCCCAATGTGGGGCTCGATCCCAGGACCCTGGGATCATGACCTGAGCCGAAGGCAGACGCTTAACGAATGAGCCACACAGGCACCCCCAGATTTAGATATTTTAGATACTTAACTAAAATATCTAAATCTGAACCTTAAATTTTTAAATATATATGTATATGTATGTGTGTATATATACACACACATACATACATACCCCTTTAGGATCCATGGGTTTTAGATACAATAATATTTTAATGAGGCTTTGGCATTTCTAATAGTCAACCTCAACCAAAGTTCCAATGAACCCTCTTCATGCCAACTTTGTGCGGTAAGATAGTGATTCTCTGTGGGAGGGGAGGTTGGGGGTATGTCAGGATCGCTTGGGGAGCTTTTCAAACCACACATATAAACACAGACCACACGCATGCCTGCACACTCCTGCAAATGTAATGTGTATGTATACACACACACACACACACACACACACATACAATTGACCCTTGAAACAACACAGGTTTGAACTGTGTGAGTCCAGTGGGCTTTTTACAGTACAATGCTATATTTTCTCTAGCTTATTTTATTGTAAGAATACAGTATATAATACACATAACTTAAAAAATGTGTGTTAATTGGCGCTTTATATTATTGGTAAGGCTTCTGGTCAGCAGTAGACTATAAGTAGTTAAGTTCTTGGGGAGTCAAAAGTTATATGTGGATTTTTGACTGCATGGGGGGTCAGCACCCCTAACCTCCGCATTGTTCAAGGGTCCACTCTACTAAACTCTAGCAACGGTTTTAGAAAAAACAAATGTCTATGGTTGAAGAATACTTTTCAGAAACACAAAGTGCCACAACAAATAAAAGTGTAATTTTGCAACATGCTCCAGATCCGTCCCAAGGGACACCATTGTCCTCCGGTAAACACTTCGTCCTTGTGAAAAGGCCAGGACGAGTGACTGGGAGCAGGTGCGTGTGTGTCGGCCTGTGTGTGTTTGCGTGTCCCTCCTCTTCAGTGCAGTTGCTGGAACTGCCAGGTATGCCTTGGACAATGCTTGTGATGCTTCATGAACTGTATTCACGATTCTTATTGCCTTGTTTCATTGATCTAATCCCCTTGTGTTTCCCAGAACATCTCGCTTTGCCTCATTCCCTGAATACTTGGTAGTGCAGATAAAGAAGTTCACTTTTGGTCTTGACTGGGTTCCCAAAAAATTTGGTAGGTATCTTTTGCATGCTTTCGCTTAACACATCAAATTAGCCATTGGAACAAAATGGCGCGTGAAGGGGCCCGTGTGGTTGGCTGTCAGAAATCGTTCCATTTCATTCTTTTTCCATCATCCCCACCTTTCTCTTTTGAGTCAAGAGTATTTGATACGCACTGACAGTGAAAATCACCCCATGTTACCCACCCCTCTGATAATGCATGCTGGAATGACTGGACTCTAAGAGTGAAAATGGGATCCCCGCGTTATCAAATCAACAATGCTTTCCAAACTTTAACATGCATACAGATTACCTGGGATCTTGGCAGAATGCAGGTGCTAATTCAGCAGGTCTGGGGGCAGGAGGGCTGGGATTCTTTATTTCCCACAAGCTCCCCGGTAATACTGATGCTGCTGGTCCAAAGCTTGCACTTGGAGGTGCAGGTGATTGAAGATACATGCTCCCCTTATTAGCTCTCCTCGGCCTCTGAAGCAGGCAGGTGTGGCTAATGACAGTCTCTTACATCATGCAAATTTTATTAATAATAAAATGAGTATAGTCAGTTGCTTTAAATCGTCAAAAAAGAGATTTGACTTGGGTTTCATTGGGCTTTTTTCTTGCTAATTTTCAAGGCCCTTGACCATTGTTGGAGATTAGAGTTTTCCAGGCAATGTTTAAGAACCTTTTCTCCATCATCAGGATCCAACGTCAAGGTGTTACTAGGCTGTCCTCTGTGTCACGGAAGGACACATTTCTCAAGCAAGTACCTCAGACTGTTTGCCAGGCTTTTAAAGGTTTTATGTTTCTGAGCACTTAAAAAACAACTCAGGCCTTACACTGGTTAATTAAGCATTCACCGGCTCATCTGGAGAGGTCAGGTAAAAAGAATGTAAAATTGGCTGGTTTCCCTGGGAACCTCCAGCACTCAGTTGACATGGCACTTGTTTGCCACGTGACAGGATGGAGGGCTGTGACTGATTCTGCGGCAGATCTTCGATTTTCCTGGTGGAATGATTTTGTGGGCAGGATGCTCATCACTCAGCCTTTTCTCTGTGGACCTGAGAAGTACCTGAGAGAGAAAACTGCTTTCTTCTAAAGGCTTTCACCTGCTTTGGAAACAGCGTTCTTATTTTTCTCTGTCCTTGGAATTTCCGTAAAGGATAAAAAATTCAGATCAGATTTCATAGACTTGCTGAATTTAAAGGAGCCTCAAAGCTCGCTTTAATGAACCTGAATTTCTCTGTGGAGAACAGAGAAATTGTATTGATTTTGTGGATCAGACAGTATGTTTGTTTTTGCTATCCCCTGAGATTGAAAAAAAATTTTTTTAACTAAGCTTTTTCTTTGGGTTGTTGTTTTAAAATAGGATTTGTGTACCTGGCATCATAACTGGTTTTGGGGATAGTATTTTCAAGTTCTGTTTGCTAGCCCAGGAGACCTATCCCACACCAACATTTGGACCCATTTTTCATTATTATCGTATCTGAATATAACACTAAATCTCAACAGGCTCTTAGACCGATAAATTTTGTATTTGATTAAGTCGGCCCAATAACAACTGACCTGAGAAGTTAAAAAAAATTTCCTAAGACTAATACACTTGAGAATGAATTTATTTCTTTAAAACTTCATTCTTTATTAACTTGGTGAGAATGATCACAGTGCCCATCAGGATCTGAGAAAAGGCGTAATCTAGGGGCTGCAAATTCAACTGCCTCATATGGACAAGGGGATAATGTAAGTGACAGGAGTACATTGAATATAAGAAATGTGTAGGCTACCTATCTTGGTCTTTCTTGGATATTTCCACTTTGGATAAAGACGTGGCTTAGAAAAACATTTCTTTACCATAAGAATCAGAATCGCAATATGATACTCAGGGTCATGGGGGCAATTGGGAGCAGTGGGGTCTGTGCCCTACACTCTTGTAGGGCACGTACTGTCTAGAGTGGAAGCTGAAGATCAGCCCCAGGGCAGTTGTTACCATATGAGAATATCTGTTTTTCAAAATAAGCTGGAAATACAGGTTTTTAAATGAAATCTTCTGATTTAAAAATTGGAATTTGTTGCCAACATTTTAAAAACATCAGACATTCTGTTTGCTACAGTTGGTCTTTGGGCTCTCAGTTTGCAACCTCTGGCTTACCTCTGGCTTGTTCAGTGTGAAATGCTCTATACTTTCCCCCTGCTTCTCCATTAAATCTAGCTAGGCTCAGTGAGTCTACTGGTCCAGGGATCTACTCCAGGGGACTGAAAAGCATTGCTCAGCTCTGCCTAGACACATGCACATAAGAGTTAGAGGTGCTGGTTTTAGGGGGCGATTGTGGGTTTTTGGAGAGTCTGGTGAATGTAATCTCTCTCACTTTGTAGATGTTTCTATTGATATGCCAGACCTACTTGATATCAACCATCTCCGAGCCAGGGGGTTACAGCCAGGAGAGGAGGAGCTTCCGGACATCAGCCCCCCTATAGTCATTCCTGATGACTCAAAAGGTACCACCGTCTGCCAGGAGGATGTTCTCTTACCCCTCTCTCCACCCCACCCCCAATGGAAGAGTCTCTTCTCTTCCACCAGTCTGTCGTCCCTTGGCCATCTTCCTGTGTTGTAACCCACTGTAGATGCACAGTAGTGAGGCCTGGCCGCAACTGTAAACTTAAGGTAGACATGGGCAGAGGCACAGACCCGTCATGAGTAGTTGAAACGGACCTGCAGAAATCACTGGCAATAGGGGGCAGCAAATCTCCAAAGAAGTTTTTAGGTTAGGTTGCATCTGGCTTCCCCTCCCTCCCTCCCTCTCCTTCCTGCAAATAAATGGGCCTGTAGGGAAAAGAAGGAGTGTGTTTTCAGTAGGCTCTCAATCTTGAGGAGCTGTGTCTTCTTGGGAGTGCCTCTGGACAACCCGAAGGGGAAATTCAATAGTGTGTGTTAGTTTTAAAAATCTTGACCACATTTCACCTCCCCACCTTTGTCACTGCTTCATAGCAAGGCTGTAGTTTGCCCTGTGAAGGCTTAATTTTTGTTCAGAATACTTAACTTTTTAAGGGAAAAGGACATGCAGAAAATAATTGTTTCACTTTTGTGGATCCAAGGACAGTGTCAGAAAATCTCGGTTTCATTTTTAGCTCAGTTACTGATGCAATCATTTCATTCTGGTTTCATTTGCTCACCTGTTGACTTACTGTTCACCTTTTTAATCAGTTAATTAGGTCAATTAATAGTGATAGAGCACACTGGGCCTCTCTTCCAAAGGTTTCTCATCAGTTGAGCATTGAATATTATTGGTGACCATGTTCAGGTGCAAGAGAAGGATAAGGTGAATCCAGGAGGATTCAAGATAGGCACCTGTGTTCCATTATTCTCGGACGTTAAGTCAGATGTTAAATTGTAGAGTATGGAGAGTAGAGAAGGGACCTGTACGTGGGACACTCTGGGTTATGTGGTACAAGTGGTCCATTAAAGGGTCCAGAGAACAGAGATCAGTAGGAGCATCGGAGGAGTACAGGATGGTTTATTAGCACTGCTCCTGCTTTCTCTGATGTTCTTAACAGAATCCTTGGTTTGTAATTATACAGAGTCCTTAGAAATACAGGGAGATAAATTATTTAGTTCATTAAGTTGATAAGCAGAGCATCATGTCTTATCTGGTTGAAATCCCTGAGACCTGTTTATTTTCACTCCTTACTGTAATGATTTCATGTTGTACAGGCTGGGCGGTGTGTGGGGTGGGGTTGCTGAGGGGTTGACAACAGTGTGGGATCCCTAGGGGTGAGGGATTAGGGATTGCCCTGCATGGACTCTTTTTCTTTCTCTAAAACTCTTTGCCGTACTTTGGTCTCATTCTCTGCCTCTCTGTTAATTTCCAGATCGCCTGATGAACCAACTCATAGACCGTATGTATCTTTCGAAATTTTTCTCAGTGTCCTGCAATTGTCATTGGTCTGACATTTATCTGTGGGAATTCAGTAAAGGGGCATTGTTCTCTACATGTGCAGCTTTTCCTGGGTGGGAGTGATTCTTTGTCTGCAAGCTGAGTTAGCAGCAAATGTAAACCAGCGACATGATGATTAAGCGGCTCTGTGGCTCAGGAGAGTGATCATCAGCATGGAAGCCAACCAGCCCCAGACTGGAAACTTGGCCCTGCCGTTTATGACTGCAAGCTAGAAAAATTTACTTAACTTCTCTGAGCCTTAGTCTCCGCATGTGTGAAGGTGGGCTCGTGATGCCCTTTCTTCCCACTCTGGCCACGAGTAGGGCTCTTTATGCAGTGATGGCACAGTGGCCAGGCCTTTTTTCCATTCCTGCTGCTGGACATGTAGTGATGGCTCATGACTGACAGGACATGGTAGCATTGATTAATACTCTCAAGGTTCGTAGTGTCATTGGATTGTATGTTAATTTTATAGACTTTTAGTTCCTTAATCCTGTAGGAGTTATACTCTTGGTTTTCTGAAAAGAACACAATAAACTATTTATGGTGAGTATTTAGGTATTAATTAGGAGGAAGGGGGAGTGTTTAACACTAAATACTCTGAATCTTTTTGTCTACAAAGCCCTTCCAGAGACAAACTATTGTTAATTTAGAAGTTCGTGTGTTGGGTATTAAAGAGGGCACGTACTGAATGGAGCACTGGGTGTTATATGCAAACAATGAATCATGGAACACTACATCAAAAACTAATGATGTAATGTGTGGTGATTAACATAACATAATAAAATAAAATTAAAAAAAAGAAGTCCATGTGTTTTACATTGCAAATGATTGATCATGTGGCTTAGACCTCCACATTTCCTTTCCTTGGTCGATTATGATTTGTTCATTGCTAGAAGCTTTTAGGGTCAGCGAGGGTCTTGGGAAAATCATTGCCTCTGTGAATAATCTAATTGTAATAATAACAGTGGTTGTTAATACTTTGGAATGGTTACCATGAGTCATACTGCGTTTATTATTTCATAAATTCTTTCAATAGTATATAACTTTACTGTTCATATAAAATCCAGATTCTCATTTGATTATCACAGTAAGAAGGGCAGGGTAGGTAACCTTTTACAGAGTATAAAACTGAGACTCAGGAAACTTCAGAGACCCAAGAGCTGGGACCAGAACCTGGGCTGGGAGTCAAGTGTGCTTTTTATGCTGCTTGACCTTTTCTGGAATGTGAGAGGTTTGCTTGCTGCTCCTGATTGTGCAGAGAGCTGGCCTGCAGATTGCTCTGGGGGAGGTGATGGGTGGTTAGCACGGACTGTGCTGGAGGATTCTGTCTCTGCCAGGAGCACTCAGCCGGTTTCCAGGGTTCATGGTTTGGCCATTGATTTCCTCCCAGATCTAAGCCTGCTGTCTCATCAGCAACTACCTGTACTCAACAGGAGAAAATAGAATTATCTGGGATTGTTTAACATTTGCATCCTACCTTTCTCAGATTTTTAAAGAACAACTTTAATTATTTTCTTATTATGAGAGTAAAAAGATACTTACAAACTATGGGTTAGCAGTAAGAGTCATTCATGGTTTCATCAGTCATCTATAACCATTGTTAACACTTGGCGTATGTCTTTCCACTGGCCTGTGCCTGTGCCTGGCTCACTTTATTTTTCTCAAAAATGGAATTATATGTTTTCAATCTAATATGTTATTAGAGACACACATAACCATTTATTGACCTGCACTTCTTAAATTGCATTGTAGGGAACATGAGAGTCTTACAAGATGTTGAAAGGTGTTCTGTAGAAAGAGTTTCCTAGCTTCCTTAACTGTAGGAGTCTTTATGACTGGATTTTTGAGTCTTCACTATGCTAATGCACATTGTGAATTTCTAAGGGGAGAATAGAGAATGTGGATTTTAAAGCTTCTTTGGCCATGGAAACCCCTTGTTTTGTGGTTCAATAATGACATTTCTCTTAGAACATCAGGCTATCATAGAACACAACTTGGGAATCACTGCTGTCCTAAATCATTGCTTTCTTAAAATTTGGTCTTGAAAGGATGTTCTCTGTATCTTCCTTGTAAGAGAGAAGTTTGATGAACACATTTTCTTTTTCTTTTTAGAAAGAGAGAGTGCTGGCTGGGGGAGGGGGTGGGGTTGGTGAGAGGAGGGGCAGAGGGAGAGGGAGAGAGAGAATCTTTTTTTTTTTTTTTAAAGATTTTATTTATTTATTTGAGAGAGAGAATGAGAGAGAGCACATGAGAGGGGGTAGGGTCAGAGGGAGAAGCAGACTCCCTGCAGAGCAGGGAGCCCGATGCGGGACTCGATCCAGGGACTCCAGGATCATGACCTGAGCCGAAGGCAGTCGCTTAACCAACTGAGCCACCCAGGCGCCAGGGAGAGAGAGAATCTTAAGCAGGCTCCATGCCCAGCATGGAGCCCAGGGCGGGGCTTGATCTCATGACCCTGAGATCATGACCTGAGCTGAAATCAGGAGTCAGACGCTTAACTGACTAAGCCACCCAGGCGCCCTGATAAACACATTTTCAATGTAGTTTTTATAGAACAGATATCTCTAATCCTCAGTTCTACTGCTACTGTTCAGTTCTACTAATTGCCGTCTTTGGCAGAATTTTCAGTAGATTAGAGACCTCAGGATGTGGGGAAAAAAGGGATATCTTTTGTGCCCCTGTTCCCCTCCAGTTGTTGGATAATTTGAGAGCACAATGCAGGTATATATACATGTATGTGTATACATACAAGTACACATATGTATATACACGTACAAATGTGTATACATAAAACATAACAGGTGTATGTATATATACACACATATACATGTGTATTATAAAACGTGTATATGTATGTACACACACATACGTGTATATACACACATGCCTATAAGTTTTTATGTATATTTTGTACATTATGTATACATACATACATGTGCTTATATGCATCCACGTATACATACACATACACACAGACACATACATCTCCACCAATATCTACATATCATCATGAAAAGAAAAGAAAACAAAACAAAACCCTCTATGTCTAGGCCCACATTAGGTTTATAAAGCTATCTCTTTTAATATCTTAAATGTATACCATTACAGAACATATTCTGTCCTTCTGTACCTAACATTTGGGTTCTCCATTTCCCAGAGCTGATTACTTCCTTTGCTGATACACCTAAAGGCCTGGCATAACTTCCTGCGAGATTTAAGGAGTAGGCTTTGCGCTTGTGGATAATGCTTTTCTCTTCAGATTTCAGTGATAGGAGAGGCCGCTGTAGGAGAGGTCTTGAGAAGGATCTGAGAGGCTGGAATGGTTCTGGGAATACACTCACTCTCCCCATATAAAATTAAGGAATTGTTTTTCAGTGCTTGGATTGTCCAGGTAATTACTGTGGTTACAATTTAGGTCAAAGGTATTTAAGCCCAAATAGCTTAATATTTGGATGAATTCAAACAAAACAAAGTTAAACCACCATTTATACACCCCCCAGAAATAGCACTTTCTTTGGATAGCATGTGGCTAGTGGATGAGGAGAAGCTAGGATGAGGAGAAAGAGAGTTTACGTTTTACGAGGGTTCATGTTTTTACACCAGAGTATTCTGTTGTGCTCCGTAGCCTCAGACATTGATGAGTCATCAGTGATGCAGCTGGCTGAGATGGGTTTCCCTCTAGAAGCATGTCGGAAGGCTGTGTACTTTACTGGAAATATGGGAGCTGAAGTGGCCTTCAACTGGATCATTGTTCACATGGAAGAGCCAGGTGAGTGGTCGGAAGAGGGGATAGCTTTGGAGTCTGATGTGATCCTAAGTGATGCTAAGCCTTGGTCCTTCGATGTCCTCTGAATGGGTCCCAGAAAATGACATTTAACTCATAATTTAGCTTCTTAGCTTGCTTTTTTTTGGCCCTCATAATTTACACTTTCAGCTCACTTTTTCTCTGCTGCAATGGGGTGGGGTCACTTTGCTTGTGGCACAAAGTCACAATGTTCATCTTTACTCTTTTTTTTTTAAATAATAGCTTTCTTGAGATATAATTCACCCTTTTAAAGTATATAATTTAGTGGCACAAAGACCACTGGAAAGATGTGGGATATACAGGCACATGTCAGAGATGTTGCTAGCTCAGTCCCAGACCACCACAGTAGAGTGAGTATCACGATAAAGTGAGTCCAATGAATGTTTTGGTTTCCAGTGCATAGAAAAGTGGTGTTTACACCATACTGTAGTCTATTAAGTGTACAATAGCATTGTGTCTAAAAATGTACATACCTTAATTGAAAAATACTTTGTTTTTGCACATCGATTGACTCTTCCTTTCACAAATGGTTGCTCTATAGCATGCGATGTTATTTGATGGAATTTCTCTCACAGTAGAACTTCTTTGAAAATTGGAGTCAGTCCCCTCAAACCCTGCTGCTGTTTTATCAATTAAGTTTATGTCATATTTTAGGTCTTTTGTTGTCATTTCAACAATCTTCATAGCATCTTCACCAGGAGTAGATTCTATTTCAAGAAACCACTTTCTTTGCTTAGCCAAAAGAAGCAACTGCTCATCTGTTAAAGTTTTATCTGGAGATTGCAACAACTCAGTCCCTCCTTCAGGCTCCACTTCTAATTCCGGTTCTCTTGCTGTTTCCACCACAGCTGCATTGACTTCCTCCACTGAAGTCTTGAACCCCTCTAAGTCACCCATGAAGGGTGGAATCTTCTTCCAAACTGCTGATAATATTGATATTTTGAGCTCTTTCCTATGCATCACAAAATGTTCTTAATGGCATCTAGAATGGCGAATTCCTTCCAGAAGGCTTTCAGTTTACTCTGCCAGATCCATCAGAGGAATCTGTGGCAGCTACAACCTTACAAAATGTATTTCTTAAATAGTAAGACTTGAAAGTTGAGATCACTCCTTGATCCATGGGCTACAGAATGGATGTTGTGGTAGCAGTCATGAAAGCAACATCAATCTCACCATTCATCTGCATCAGAGGTCTTGGGTCACCAGGTGCATTGTCAGTGAGCAGTCATATTTTGAAAGGAATTTTTTTTTCTAATCAGTAGGTCTCGATAGTGGCTTAAGATATTCAGTAAACTGTGTTATAAACAGATGTGCTGTCATCCAGGCTTTGTTGTTCCATTTCTAGAGCAGAGGCAGAGTGGATTTAGCATAATTCTTAAGGGCCCAAGGATTTTTGGAATGGCCACTGAACATTGGCTTCAACTTAGTCACCAGCTGCACTGTCCCCTAACAAGAGAGTCCGACTGTCCTTTTACGCTTCGAAGCTAGGCATTGACTTCTCCTCTCTAGCTATGAAAGCCCTACATGGCATCTTCTTCCAATAGAAGGCTATTTTGTCTGCATTGAAAATCTGTTGTTCGGTGTAGCCACTGTCTTTATTTACCTTAGCTAGGTCTTCTGGGTAACTTGCTGCTTCACCTTGTACATTTATGTTATGGAGACAACTTCTTTCCTTCAACCTTGTGAGCCTTCCTAGCCTTTGTAGATTGAAGAGAGGGAGGGCTTTGCTCTAGACTAGATTTTGGTTTCAAGGAAATGTTGTGACTGGTTTGATCTTCTGTCTAAACCACTAAAACTTTCTCCATATCAGCAATGAAGCTGCTGTGCTTTCTTATCATTGGTGAGTTCACTGGAGGGGCACTTTTAATTTCCTTCAAGAATTTTTCCTTTGCCTTTACAATTTGGCTGTTTGGTGTAAGTGGTCTAGCTTTTGGCTTATCTCAGTTTTCAATATGCCCTCCTCTCTAAGATTAATCATTTTAGCATTTGAGTTAAAGTGAGAGATGTGTGACTCTTCCTTTTGCTTGAACATTTAGAGGCCATCATATGGTTATTAATTGGCCTAATTTCAATATTGTGTCTCAGGGAATAGGGAAGCCCAAGAAGAGGGAGACAGGGAAATGGCTGGTCAGTGGATTAAGTTTGCTGTCTTATATGGGTGTAGTTTGTGGTGCCCCAAAACAATTACCATAGTAACATCAAAGATCACAGATCACAGATCACATAATATACTAATAATGAAAAAGTTTGAAATACTGTGAGAATTACCACAATGTGACACAGAGTCATGCAGTTAGCAAACGTTGTTGGAAAAATGGCACCAATAGGCTTGCTTGACAAAGAGTGGCCACTAGCCTTCTATTTGTAAAAAGTGCATTATCTACAAAGTGCAATCACTTTTTTACATTCTGCCACAATGTGTGAGGGTTCCAGTTTCTCCACATCCTCACCAACCTTTGTTGTTATTGTTTTTATTATAGCCATTCCAGTGGATGGGAAAGTGGTAGCTCATGGTGGTTTTCATTTGCATTTCCCTGACGACTAATGATGTGTAGAGCATCTTTCCCTGTGCTTGCGGGTAATTTATGTATCTTTGGAGAAATGTCTGTTCAAATCTGTTGCCCGTTTTTAAGGAAGTTATTTGTCTTTTTATTGTTGAGTGTTCTTTTCATATTCTGAATACAAGCACCTTACCAGATACATGATATGCAAATTATGTTCTCTCATTCTGTGAGTGTTTTCACTTTCTTGATGGCATTTTTTGAAGCACAAAAGCTTTTAATTTTGATGAAGTCAAATTTATCTGTTTTTCTTTTGTCACTTGTGCTGTTGGTGTCATATCTGAGAAACATTGCCTAACCCAAGGTCTCTCGCATTGAGGTCAGGGAGCCGTTTTGAGTTAATTTTTGAATATGGCCTGAGGTGGGCGTCCAGCTTCATTCTCTTGCATGTGGGCATGTACTTGTTCCAGCACCATCTGTTGAGAAGACTGCCCTGACCCCATTGGAATGGCCTCGGTACCCTTGTCAAAACTCAGTTGACCATAAATATGCGGGTTTATTTTTGGACTTTCTGAATTCCATTCAGATGATCTATGGGTTTATCCTTATGTCAGTACCACCTGCCTTCATTATTATAACTTTGTAGGTGTTTTTCCTTTTAACTCCATGGTGTTGTTTATTTCAAGACTAAAAAAAGTAAAAGGTCTGAGTGTGATTCTCTTCCCCAGATTTTGCTGAACCACTGACCATGCCTGGTTATGGAGGAGCAGCTTCTGCTGGAGCCTCTGTTTTTGGTGCTACTGGATTGGATAACCAACCTCCAGAGGAAATTGTAGCTATCATTACCTCCATGGGATTCCATCGAAATCAGGCTGTTCAGGCGCTACGAGCCACGGTGAGCACATGAGACTGTGTGTGAGAATACCCTCCTCTTCCTGGAGTCGGTGTGTATTTCTGTCAGTAGCAGTGGAGATTTTCCAGTGTCCTTTGATCATTTTGAATCATGTTTGTTCACTCTGTACCCCACCATGGCCCACAGAGATTTATTTGCATATATTCTATGTACAGCTAAAATAAATGATTGGGGGAAATTATACAGTTTAAGAATAGGGAGTAAAAAAAAACCTAGGGAGATAATTCAGCTGGGGCAAGATGAAAGAAACCGAAAGACCAAAACCAAAAGAAACTCCCTATCATCTGAGTGTTTATTATTAGCAGGGCTCCAAGATTTGACTTGGAGCTTCCTTGTGGCCTTGGAGTGGAGAGGGATGCATGAGACTCCATGTTCAATAAGGCAGTTCTTTAGGACAAATTTTGCTTTTATGATACCAAGACCTTGGAGAAATGTCTCTCAGAAGTCCTCATAGAGAAGACTGAACGGCTCTGGGAATTCTCCACTTTTGTGGCTGTGGAGGGAGAAGATTCTTCTGGTATTCATGTACTTCCTGATGTTATCAGGAGAGAAGGGACCATGAAACTAGAGGGTAGATAGAAGTCTTCCTCTTTCAGTGCAGATGTTTGTTTAATATTGAAGGGAAGTTCTTGTTTTGTTTTTTTTTAAACCCATCCTTCCTTGCCACACCGTATGTGTTTTTGAGTGGATGTCTGCTACTAATTCCTGCTTACCTAATGTCCTGAGGATGTCCTTACTAATTCCTGACCGGTTGCCTGTGAGGGTCCATTGTTGAGGGCGTAGTAGCTCTCAGCTGACTCCGGGAGTGTGGCTGGAACAATCCGTTTCCCTTTAATGTGCTTGAACTATCTCAAGCAGACTTAGTTTCATTCAGCGTACTTGCTTTGCCCCACTTATTTTTCTTGACTGACTTTTCATTGGCGATTCTGTTGATGTCTAAGCAGATTTTTTAACCTGCCCGTGATATCACAGAGGAAGATGGCAATGTTTTTAGTCAATTGGTTTGAACAGCAGAGTTAAGTTTAAAACAATGTACCTAACTAACCAGTATTGTCATCATCAATCAAGGCGTTAATCTTGTCTCTACTGCAATTCAAGAATTCTGCTAATGTTTAGGGAGAGGAGGCACTAACACGACTCTCTTGTTGGCCCCCCCTCTGCCCGGCATAGTTCTCCGCAGAAAACACAGGTGATAGGGAATGTAGCATGTGCAGCTAGTATGGCCGAGAAAGGGCTGTATTAAACAAATGGCAGACTCTTTGGTGTTCCGTACCCCATCATTAGCATCAGCCTGCAGAAACGCTGAGCTCAGACGGATACGGACTTTGGAACGCTGGTCTGTTGCTCAGAACTGTTTTCAGTAAATCCAATTACAGACCTCAGTTGGGAGACTCAGAGAATGCCAGCTGAATGTGCATTTCATATGCAGGGTCAGAGCTTCGCACTCAGAGGCACTTAGGACTAATGAATTCAGGCCGCCTGTCTTATCTGCTTGACACTCTGGTTCAAGTGGTCAGGATATAATGAGGCCCTGGGACTGCATACATTGTAAAAATGTTTTATTTTATTAGAATAATAACCTGGAAAGAGCACTGGATTGGATCTTTAGTCACCCTGAGTTTGAGGAGGACAGTGACTTTGTGATCGAGATGGAGAATAACACCAATGCCAACATTATTTCTGAGGCCAAGCCTGAAGGACCTAGAGTCAAGGATGGATCTGGAAGTAAGTTCTTTCCTTAGGGATTGTCTGAGCATTTGTGACCATACATTTGGCCCATGCCCTTCCTTCCCACCACTCATCTTAAAACCTTTGCTATCATCCAAAAGTTAGCACAGATCCCACCTTCTTGTAAATGGTGCATTTTTCTACTTTGCATGGCCATGGTGATCTGAAGAAGTCTGGGACAAACTCAGAGTCATGTTGCCTAGAAGTGTGTGTGTGCTTACTTCTAGTCCTGCTGTCACTTTGCCATTCCTTTGAGATACTTTTTTTTTCACAGACCATAGAAGTTTTTGTCTGAAAGAGAACATTTACTTTCATGGTAGTATTTTTTTTTTTTTTTGAACGGCTGAAAAACAGCCTTATATCCTTGACCCTGTCATTGATCGTACCAGCTGCTGATAATTCTCTGAAGGGCCAATCAAGATGGCAGGAAGAGGCGCCAACAGCCAGTCATCTACCTTTTTTTTTTAAGTTTATTTTTTTTAGTAATCTCTACACCCAATGTGGGGCTTGAACTCACAACCCCAAGATCAAGAGTAGCATAGCTCTCTACCTTTTATCAGCAAACACGTATGTGTCACTGTGCACCAGGCACTGGTTCTAAGACCTTTGCATACGAACTCTCATTTAGTCTTTAACACATCTCTTGTCCATGTGAGAAAACAGAGGCACAGAAAGATTAGGTACCTTGCCCAAGGTCACACAGCTCTTACGAGTTGGAGCCAAAATTCAAATCCAGAACCCCATGTTCTTCCCCATTGTGATGCCCTGCTTCTTGGGCTGTCACTGCCTCCAGAAAGTGTTTCAGCTTGTTAGCCTGGTATTCGTCACCTCCTCCAGGCAGATGCCAACGTGACTTGTCTTTCAGTGTTATTTCTTCTGGCCCTCCCCACCCCAGTTCAGACGCCTGGGACCGTAGCCACACCACCAGTCTCGTCGGGGCATTAACCCCCTTCTTCCTACTTCTAGGCCTGTGCTCAGGTTAATCTTTGATTGTGAAATGCCCTTTCTCTCTCATCACTGCACATGAAAATCCTTACCATTATTCACAACTTGGCCACAGATTCCATTCCACGGATTGCTCTCCCAGGGCCTTCAGAACGAGTGCTCCGTATCTCATGCTAGTGATAATTATACCAACATTAACAATACTTCCATCTGTGCCACATTTAATCCTCACAATAATCCTATGAGGTGTAGATATCATTATTATCTCCATTTTATAGGTGAAGAGACTGAGGTAGAAGAGAAGGTTAAGTTTGTTAAGGTTACATAGCTAGCTAGTGATGGGTAGAATCAGAATTCCAACCTGGGTAGTCTGCCTCCAGAGCTTGTGCCTGAAGCCCCTAAGACATAGTGTTTATTCTTCTGTTATTAGAAGTATCAAATTCAGGGGTGCCTGGGTGGCTCAGTTGGTTAAGTGTCCAACTCTTGATTTCAGTCAGGTCATGATCTCAGGGTCATGAGATTGAGACCTGCATTGAGCTCCCACTCAGCAGGGAGTCTGCCTGAGATTTGCTCTCTCCGTCTGCCCCTTCCCTGCTCATGTTCTTTCTCTCTCAAATAAATAAATAAATCTTAAAAAAAAGAAGTATCCAATTCATCTTGCAATAAAATTATTTATTTATGTTTATTTTTAAAAGATTTTATTTATTTATTTGACACAGAGAGAGAGACAGCGAGAGAGGGAACACAAGCAGGGGGAGAGGGAGAGGGAGAGCAGGCTTCCCGCTGAGCAGGGAGCCCGATGCGGGGCTCGAGCCCAGGACCCTGGGATCATGACCTGAGCCGAAGGCAGACGCTTAACGACTGAGCCACCCAGGCGCCCTGCAATAAAATTATTTATGTAAATATTTGTGTTTCCTATTTGGGAACTTGCGAAAGGCAGATACTATTTTACTATTATAAGGCTCATGGTGTCTAACACATAGAAAGTACCAAGTAAAAAATAACTGGATTTAATTAAATTTACATTTGCAGGGGTGCCTGGGTGGCTCAGTTGGTTGGGCATCTGACTCTTGATTTCAGCTCAGGTAATGATCTGAGGGTCAGGAGATCGAGCCCCATGTCAGGCTCTGTGCTGGGCATGGACCCTGCTTGAGATTCTCTCCATCTCCCTCTACCCCTCCCCCTTGTGCTCTCTCAAAAAAAATTTTTTTTTTTTTTTTACATTAGCAGCATTTGTTCCAGTAATCATATAGCTGTAGCTCTCATTAATGGTCTACTCATTATCAGTCTTACCAGATCTAAAATGTATGTATTGATCTACCTCTAGAGACAGAGGGTGGGAGGGAAACTTTCTTCTTTTATATAAAACAGGAATTTCTTCACTGAAACTATCATAATCCTGACTGGGTAAAAAAAGATGAGATATAGCTCTCCCAGCTTCCATATTCATCTAAATGGTCTTGTATTACTTTTTGGAAATCAGTGACTTGCCTAAAATATTAAAAGCTGTAATGGATGTTATTGAATAATTCATGAGCAGGATTTATTATGTGTTGCATGTCTCGGTTCACTGCTTCCTTGATTTTCTGTAATGGACTTTTCTTTGGGGATGGGGAGTCCTCCTCGCAGAAGGAATAAACCACACGATGGGGCCATTGTAAAGCTGCCAAGATCTATGGTTGTAGAAAGAGGGTGAGTCTGATCATTAGGTTTTCCTGTTTTCTGGTGGAGCTTGGAGGGACCAGCCACTCTCTTGAAGATAGTCATTAATGATATGGAGTAGCCACATCATCCCCTTGGGCTTACTGAACTCAGAGTGATCTTCCGGTACTCCTGGCCCTGCTGGTTTTTGAGTTGCATCCTTGAATGGGATGTCACAATGATGCTTTCAAGCACCCTTTAATTTAAAGGCACTATGGGCCAAACTCGGCGGTCTCACTCTTCACTGCCTCCACATTTAGGGTGAGGGTGGAGAAGGAGACAGAGATGCGCTGTAAGACATCAAGTATAGGATATACTGAAGCTAAGAGCAGTGGTAGGTGAAAATTTTAATTATCAAAAACCAAAAGAGCATAACCCACCCTAACTCATCAAATGCATTTTGTGTCTAATTTTTAAGAGGAATGGATGTTTTTAAAGTAGTCTTTACAGCACTGTGCCTTGTCCACCAGAGGTGATCAGAAAATGAATGATTGAATAAAGAATAGATGAAGATCAGGAGGTAGTGGTCACAGGGATGGTTTTGGGCTGACTCCAGAAGTGCCAGATGGAGGAATTGGGAGTGCACTATTTTGCATTACATTGCATAAGTCACAGGAAAGGAAAAAGGTGATTTCTTGTACTTTGCTGCATTAGCACCTGAACTCGTATGTCAGTCACTTCTTTTTTTTTTAAATTAACGTTTATGTTTTTTTTCTTATAATTAAAAGGGTATTTAATAATTGTAACAACTTGAGAAAATGCAGATATATGAGAAGAAGAAAATAAAAATTACTTCCATGTAATTCCCAGTCGTAGCCACTGTTAATGTCTTGTGTATATTCTTTAGGCCTTTCTATGCAAATATAAAATGAATGTAAATATGAATTTTTATAAAAATAAAACATTCTATTCTATACATGCTATTTTTTTAAGATTTTACTTATTTATTTGAGAGAGAGAGAGAGAGAGAGCACAAGCAAGAAGGGTAGAGGGAGAGGGAGAAAGAAGCTCAAGCAGACTCCATGCTGAGTAAGGAGCTGGAGACCGGGCTTGATCTCATGACTCTGAGATCATGACCTGAGCCAAAACCAAGAGTTGGCCGCTTAACCGACTGAGCCACCCAGGCGCCCCTATACATGGTATTTTATAAATGCTATTTTATAACCTGCTTCCCCCTAACTGTGGATACACATATATGTATGTCTAGATCACTGAATGTATATTAATAATATCCCATTGTATAGCGGTACCATAATTTATATACCTGATTTTAGGCCAACTAATTTTTTTTAATAAAAGACGATTACAGAAAGAGTTTCAGATAATGGGGCTATTTTTACATTCAGAAGATGACAGCAATTATTATTATTATAATTATTTTAAAGATTTTATTTATTTGAGAGAGAGGAGAGAGAGCACAAGCAGGGGGAGGGGCAGATGGAGAGGGAGAGGGAGAAGCAGACTCCCCACTGAGCAGGGAGCCCGATGTGGGGCTCCATCCCAGGACCCTGAGATCATGACCTGAGCTGAAGGCAGACGCTTAACCGACTGAGCCACCCAGATGCCCCACAGCAATTATTATTATTTTTTAAAATTTTTTATTGTTATGTTAATCACCATACATTACATCATTAGTTTTTGATGTAGTGTTCCATGATTCATTGTTTGTGCATAACACCCAGTGCTCCATGCAGAACATGCCCTCTTTAATACCAATAACCAGGCTAACCCATCCTCCCACCCCCCTCCCCTCTAGAACCCTCAGTTTGTTTCTCAGAG